>NW_028294041.1:0-31918 GCF_964341445.2 Mesoplodon mirus | reverse complement strand
CACCTGTTATTGTGCTTCGTTCCATTGGTTCGCTATTTATTTCAAGCTATTCTTTAGTTCGATTCATTGCGAATCTCTCTCCAGCTTCTCGTTTGAATGACTCTCTACAAATACGGTAATAACTATGTTTCTCGTTGCTTATGCTAACATGATAGAAGCAGCATCGTCCCTGTTTATTGTGCTTCGTTCAATTGGTTCGCTATTTATTTCAAGCTATTCTTTAGTTCGATTCATTGCGAATCTCTCTCCAGCTTCTCGTTTGAGTGACTCTCTACAAATACGGTAATAACTATGTTTCTCGTTGCTTATGCTAATATGATAGAAGCAGCATCGTACCTGTTTATTGTGCTTCGTTCAATTGGTTCGCTATTTATTTCAAGCTATTCTTTAGTTCGATTCATTGCGAATCTCTCTCCAGCTTCTCGTTTGAATGACTCTCTACAAATACGGTAATAACTATGTTTCTCGTTGCTTATGCTAATATGATAGAAGCAGCATCGTACCTGTTTATTGTGCTTCGTTCCATTGGTTCACTATTTATTTCAAGCTATTCTTTAGTTCGAGTCATTGCGAATCTCTCTCCAGCTTCTCGTTTGAATGACTCTCTACAAATACGGTAATAACTATGTTTCTCGTTGCTTATGCTAATATGATAGAAGCAGCATCGTACCTGTTTATTGTGCTTCGTTCCATTGGTTCGCTATTTATTTCAAGCTATTCTTTAGTTCGATTCATTGCGAATCTCTCTCCAGCTTCTCGTTTGAATGACTCTCTACAAATACGGTAATAACTATGTTTCTCGTTGCTTATGCTAATATGATAGAAGCAGCATCGTTCCTGTTTATTCTGCTTCGTTCCATTGGTTCGCTATTTATTTCATGCTATTCTTTAGTTCGATTCATTGCGAATCTCTCTCCAGCTTCTCGTTTGAATGACTCTCTACAAATACGGTAATAACTATGTTTCTCGTTGCTTATGCTAATATGATAGAAGCAGCATCATACCTGTTTATTGTGCTTCGTTCCATTGGTTCGTTATTTATTTCAAGCTATTCTTTAGTTCGATTCATTGCGAATCTCTCTCCAGCTTCTCGTTTGAATGACTCTCTACAAATACGGTAATAACTATGTTTCTCGTTGCTTATGCTAATATGATAGAAGCAGCATCGTACCTGTTTATTCTGCTTCGTTCCATTGGTTCGTTATTTATTTCAAGCTATTCTTTAGTTCAATTCATTGCGAATCTCTCTCCAGCTTCTCGTTTGAATGACTCTCTACAAATACGGTAATAACTATGTTTCTCGTTGCTTATGCTAATATGATAGAAGCAGCATCGTACCTGTTTATTGTGCTTCGTTCAATTGGTTCGCTATTTATTTCAAGCTATTCTTTAGTTCGATTCATTGCGAATCTCTCTCCAGCTTCTCGTTTGAATGACTCTCTACAAATACGGTAATAACTGTGTTCCTCGTTGCTTATGCTAATGTGATAGAAGCAGCATCGTACCTGTTTATTCTGCTTCGTTCCATTGGTTCGCTATTTATTTCAAGCTATTCTTTAGTTCGATTTATTGCGAATCTCTCTCCAGCTTCTCGTTTGAATGACTCTCTACAAATACAGTAATAACTATGTTTCTCGTTGCTTATGCTAATATGATAGAAGCAGCATCGTACCTGTTTATTCTGCTTCGTTCCATTGGTTCGCTATTTATTTCAAGCTATTCTTTAGTTCGATTCATTGCGAATCTCTCTCCAGCTTCTCGTTTGAATGACTCTCTACAAATACGGTAATAACTATGTTTCTCGTTGCTTATGCTAATATGATAGAAGCAGCATCGTACCTGTTTATTGTGCTTCGTTCCATTGGTTCGTTATTTATTTCAAGCTATTCTTTAGTTCGATTCATTGCGAATCTCTCTCCAGCTTCTCGTTTGAATGACTCTCTACAAATACGGTAATAACTATGTTTCTCGTTGCTTATGCTAATATGATAGAAGCAGCATCGTACCTGTTTATTGTACTTCGTTCCATTGGTTCGTTATTTATTTCAAGCTATTCTTTAGTTCGATTCATTGCGAATCTCTCTCCAGCTTCTCGTTTGAATGACTCTCTACAAATACGGTAATAACTATGTTCCTCGTTGCTTATGCTAATATGATAGAAGCAGCATCTTACCTGTTTATTCTGCTTCGTTCCATTGGTTCGCTATTTATTTCAAGCTATTCTTTAGTTCGATTCATTGCGAATCTCTCTCCAGCTTCTCGTTTGAATGACTCTCTACAAATACAGTAATAACTATGTTTCTCGTTGCTTATGCTAATATGGTAGAAGCAGCATCGTACCTGTTTATTCTGCTTCGTTCCATTGGTTCGCTATTTATTTCAAGCTATTCTTTAGTTCGATTAATTGCGAATCTCTCTCCAGCTTCTCGTTTGAGTGACTCTCTACAAATACGGTAATAACTATGTTTCTCGTTGCTTATGCTAACATGATAGAAGCAGCATCGTACCTGTTTATTCTGCTTCGTTCCATTGGTTCGCTATTTATTTCAAGCTATTCTTTAGTTCGATTCATTGCGAATCTCTCTCCAGCTTCTCGTTTGAATGACTCTCTGCAAATACGGTAATAACTATGTCTCTCGTTGCTTATGCTAATATGATAGAAGCAGCATCGTACCTGTTTATTGTGCTTCGTTCAATTGGTTCGCTATTTATTTCAAGCTATTCTTTAGTTCGATTCATTGCGAATCTCTCTCCAGCTTCTCGTTTGAATGACTCTCTACAAATACGGTAATAACTATGTTTCTCGTTGCTTATGCTAATATGATAGAAGCAGCATCGTACCTGTTTATTGTACTTCGTTCCATTGGTTCGTTATTTATTTCAAGCTATTCTTTAGTTCGATTCATTGCGAATCTCTCTCCAGCTTCTCGTTTGAATGACTCTCTACAAATACGGTAATAACTATGTTCCTCGTTGCTTATGCTAATATGATAGAAGCAGCATCGTACCTGTTTATTCTGCTTCGTTCCATTGGTTCGCTATTTATTTCAAGCTATTCTTTAGTTCGATTCATTGCGAATCTCTCTCCAGCTTCTCGTTTGAATGACTCTCTACAAATACAGTAATAACTATGTTTCTCGTTGCTTATGCTAATATGGTAGAAGCAGCATCGTACCTGTTTATTCTGCTTCGTTCCATTGGTTCGCTATTTATTTCAAGCTATTCTTTAGTTCGATTAATTGCGAATCTCTCTCCAGCTTCTCGTTTGAGTGACTCTCTACAAATACGGTAATAACTATGTTTCTCGTTGCTTATGCTAACATGATAGAAGCAGCATCGTCCCTGTTTATTGTGCTTCGTTCAATTGGTTCGCTATTTATTTCAAGCTATTCTTTAGTTCGATTCATTGCGAATCTCTCTCCAGCTTCTCGTTTGAGTGACTCTCTACAAATACGGTAATAACTATGTTTCTCGTTGCTTATGCTAATATGATAGAAGCAGCATCGTACCTGTTTATTGTGCTTCGTTCCATTGGTTCGCTATTTATTTCAAGCTATTCTTTAGTTCGAGTCATTGCGAATCTCTCTCCAGCTTCTCGTTTGAATGACTCTCTACAAATACGGTAATAACTATGTTTCTCGTTGCTTATGCTAATATGATAGAAGCAGCATCGTACCTGTTTATTGTGCTTCGTTCCATTGGTTCGCTATTTATTTCAAGCTATTCTTTAGTTCGATTCATTGCGAATCTCTCTCCAGCTTCTCGTTTGAATGACTCTCTACAAATACGGTAATAACTATGTTTCTCGTTGCTTATGCTAATATGATAGAAGCAGCATCGTTCCTGTTTATTCTGCTTCGTTCCATTGGTTCGCTATTTATTTCATGCTATTCTTTAGTTCGATTCATTGCGAATCTCTCTCCAGCTTCTCGTTTGAATGACTCTCTACAAATACGGTAATAACTATGTTTCTCGTTGCTTATGCTAATATGATAGAAGCAGCATCATACCTGTTTATTGTGCTTCGTTCCATTGGTTCGTTATTTATTTCAAGCTATTCTTTAGTTCGATTCATTGCGAATCTCTCTCCAGCTTCTCGTTTGAATGACTCTCTACAAATACGGTAATAACTATGTTTCTCGTTGCTTATGCTAATATGATAGAAGCAGCATCATACCTGTTTATTGTGCTTCGTTCCATTGGTTCGTTATTTATTTCAAGCTATTCTTTAGTTCGATTCATTGCGAATCTCTCTCCAGCTTCTCGTTTGAATGACTCTCTACAAATACGGTAATAACTATGTTTCTCGTTGCTTATGCTAATATGATAGAAGCAGCATCGTACCTGTTTATTCTGCTTCGTTCCATTGGTTCGTTATTTATTTCAAGCTATTCTTTAGTTCAATTCATTGCGAATCTCTCTCCAGCTTCTCGTTTGAATGACTCTCTACAAATACGGTAATAACTATGTTTCTCGTTGCTTATGCTAATATGATAGAAGCAGCATCATACCTGTTTATTGTGCTTCGTTCCATTGGTTCGTTATTTATTTCAAGCTATTCTTTAGTTCGATTCATTGCGAATCTCTCTCCAGCTTCTCGTTTGAATGACTCTCTACAAATACGGTAATAACTATGTTTCTCGTTGCTTATGCTAATATGATAGAAGCAGCATCGTACCTGTTTATTGTGCTTCGTTCCATTGGTTCGCTATTTATTTCAAGCTATTCTTTAGTTCGAGTCATTGCGAATCTCTCTCCAGCTTCTCGTTTGAATGACTCTCTACAAATACGGTAATAACTATGTTTCTCGTTGCTTATGCTAATATGATAGAAGCAGCATCGTACCTGTTTATTGTGCTTCGTTCCATTGGTTCGCTATTTATTTCAAGCTATTCTTTAGTTCGATTCATTGCGAATCTCTCTCCAGCTTCTCGTTTGAATGACTCTCTACAAATACGGTAATAACTATGTTTCTCGTTGCTTATGCTAATATGATAGAAGCAGCATCGTTCCTGTTTATTCTGCTTCGTTCCATTGGTTCGCTATTTATTTCATGCTATTCTTTAGTTCGATTCATTGCGAATCTCTCTCCAGCTTCTCGTTTGAATGACTCTCTACAAATACGGTAATAACTATGTTTCTCGTTGCTTATGCTAATATGATAGAAGCAGCATCATACCTGTTTATTGTGCTTCGTTCCATTGGTTCGTTATTTATTTCAAGCTATTCTTTAGTTCGATTCATTGCGAATCTCTCTCCAGCTTCTCGTTTGAATGACTCTCTACAAATACGGTAATAACTATGTTTCTCGTTGCTTATGCTAATATGATAGAAGCAGCATCATACCTGTTTATTGTGCTTCGTTCCATTGGTTCGTTATTTATTTCAAGCTATTCTTTAGTTCGATTCATTGCGAATCTCTCTCCAGCTTCTCGTTTGAATGACTCTCTACAAATACGGTAATAACTATGTTTCTCGTTGCTTATGCTAATATGATAGAAGCAGCATCGTACCTGTTTATTCTGCTTCGTTCCATTGGTTCGTTATTTATTTCAAGCTATTCTTTAGTTCAATTCATTGCGAATCTCTCTCCAGCTTCTCGTTTGAATGACTCTCTACAAATACGGTAATAACTATGTTTCTCGTTGCTTATGCTAATATGATAGAAGCAGCATCGTACCTGTTTATTGTGCTTCGTTCAATTGGTTCGCTATTTATTTCAAGCTATTCTTTAGTTCGATTCATTGCGAATCTCTCTCCAGCTTCTCGTTTGAATGACTCTCTACAAATACGGTAATAACTGTGTTCCTCGTTGCTTATGCTAATGTGATAGAAGCAGCATCGTACCTGTTTATTCTGCTTCGTTCCATTGGTTCGCTATTTATTTCAAGCTATTCTTTAGTTCGATTTATTGCGAATCTCTCTCCAGCTTCTCGTTTGAATGACTCTCTACAAATACAGTAATAACTATGTTTCTCGTTGCTTATGCTAATATGATAGAAGCAGCATCGTACCTGTTTATTCTGCTTCGTTCCATTGGTTCGCTATTTATTTCAAGCTATTCTTTAGTTCGATTCATTGCGAATCTCTCTCCAGCTTCTCGTTTGAATGACTCTCTACAAATACGGTAATAACTATGTTTCTCGTTGCTTATGCTAATATGATAGAAGCAGCATCGTACCTGTTTATTGTGCTTCCTTCCATTGGTTCGTTATTTATTTCAAGCTATTCTTTAGTTCGATTCATTGCGAATCTCTCTCCAGCTTCTCGTTTGAATGACTCTCTACAAATACGGTAATAACTATGTTTCTCGTTGCTTATGCTAATATGATAGAAGCAGCATCGTACCTGTTTATTCTGCTTCGTTCCATTGGTTCGCTATTTATTTCAAGCTATTCTTTAGTTCGAGTCATTGCGAATCTCTCTCCAGCTTCTCGTTTGAATGACTCTCTACAAATACGGTAATAACTATGTTTCTCGTTGCTTATGCTAATATGATAGACGCAGCATCGCACCTGTTATTGTGCTTCGTTCCATTGGTTCGCTATTTATTTCAAGCTATTCTTTAGTTCGATTCATTGCGAATCTCTCTCCAGCTTCTCGTTTGAATGACTCTCTACAAATACGGTAATAACTATGTTTCTCGTTGCTTATGCTAATATGATAGAAGCAGCATCGTACCTGTTTATTGTGCTTCCTTCCATTGGTTCGTTATTTATTTCAAGCTATTCTTTAGTTCGATTCATTGCGAATCTCTCTCCAGCTTCTCGTTTGAATGACTCTCTACAAATACGGTAATAACTATGTTTCTCGTTGCTTATGCTAATATGATAGAAGCAGCATCGTACCTGTTTATTCTGCTTCGTTCCATTGGTTCGCTATTTATTTCAAGCTATTCTTTAGTTCGAGTCATTGCGAATCTCTCTCCAGCTTCTCGTTTGAATGACTCTCTACAAATACGGTAATAACTATGTTTCTCGTTGCTTATGCTAATATGATAGACGCAGCATCGCACCTGTTATTGTGCTTCGTTCCATTGGTTCGCTATTTATTTCAAGCTATTCTTTAGTTCGATTCATTGCGAATCTCTCTCCAGCTTCTCGTTTGAATGACTCTCTACAAATACGGTAATAACTATGTTTCTCGTTGCTTATGCTAACATGATAGAAGCAGCATCGTCCCTGTTTATTGTGCTTCGTTCAATTGGTTCGCTATTTATTTCAAGCTATTCTTTAGTTCGATTCATTGCGAATCTCTCTCCAGCTTCTCGTTTGAGTGACTCTCTACAAATACGGTAATAACTATGTTTCTCGTTGCTTATGCTAATATGATAGAAGCAGCATCGTACCTGTTTATTGTGCTTCGTTCCATTGGTTCGCTATTTATTTCAAGCTATTCTTTAGTTCGAGTCATTGCGAATCTCTCTCCAGCTTCTCGTTTGAATGACTCTCTACAAATACGGTAATAACTATGTTTCTCGTTGCTTATGCTAATATGATAGAAGCAGCATCGTACCTGTTTATTGTGCTTCGTTCCATTGGTTCGCTATTTATTTCAAGCTATTCTTTAGTTCGATTCATTGCGAATCTCTCTCCAGCTTCTCGTTTGAATGACTCTCTACAAATACGGTAATAACTATGTTTCTCGTTGCTTATGCTAATATGATAGAAGCAGCATCGTTCCTGTTTATTCTGCTTCGTTCCATTGGTTCGCTATTTATTTCATGCTATTCTTTAGTTCGATTCATTGCGAATCTCTCTCCAGCTTCTCGTTTGAATGACTCTCTACAAATACGGTAATAACTATGTTTCTCGTTGCTTATGCTAATATGATAGAAGCAGCATCATACCTGTTTATTGTGCTTCGTTCCATTGGTTCGTTATTTATTTCAAGCTATTCTTTAGTTCGATTCATTGCGAATCTCTCTCCAGCTTCTCGTTTGAATGACTCTCTACAAATACGGTAATAACTATGTTTCTCGTTGCTTATGCTAATATGATAGAAGCAGCATCGTACCTGTTTATTCTGCTTCGTTCCATTGGTTCGTTATTTATTTCAAGCTATTCTTTAGTTCAATTCATTGCGAATCTCTCTCCAGCTTCTCGTTTGAATGACTCTCTACAAATACGGTAATAACTATGTTTCTCGTTGCTTATGCTAATATGATAGAAGCAGCATCGTACCTGTTTATTGTGCTTCGTTCAATTGGTTCGCTATTTATTTCAAGCTATTCTTTAGTTCGATTCATTGCGAATCTCTCTCCAGCTTCTCGTTTGAATGACTCTCTACAAATACGGTAATAACTGTGTTCCTCGTTGCTTATGCTAATGTGATAGAAGCAGCATCGTACCTGTTTATTCTGCTTCGTTCCATTGGTTCGCTATTTATTTCAAGCTATTCTTTAGTTCGATTTATTGCGAATCTCTCTCCAGCTTCTCGTTTGAATGACTCTCTACAAATACAGTAATAACTATGTTTCTCGTTGCTTATGCTAATATGATAGAAGCAGCATCGTACCTGTTTATTCTGCTTCGTTCCATTGGTTCGCTATTTATTTCAAGCTATTCTTTAGTTCGATTCATTGCGAATCTCTCTCCAGCTTCTCGTTTGAATGACTCTCTACAAATACGGTAATAACTATGTTTCTCGTTGCTTATGCTAATATGATAGAAGCAGCATCGTACCTGTTTATTGTGCTTCGTTCCATTGGTTCGTTATTTATTTCAAGCTATTCTTTAGTTCGATTCATTGCGAATCTCTCTCCAGCTTCTCGTTTGAATGACTCTCTACAAATACGGTAATAACTATGTTTCTCGTTGCTTATGCTAATATGATAGAAGCAGCATCGTACCTGTTTATTGTACTTCGTTCCATTGGTTCGTTATTTATTTCAAGCTATTCTTTAGTTCGATTCATTGCGAATCTCTCTCCAGCTTCTCGTTTGAATGACTCTCTACAAATACGGTAATAACTATGTTCCTCGTTGCTTATGCTAATATGATAGAAGCAGCATCTTACCTGTTTATTCTGCTTCGTTCCATTGGTTCGCTATTTATTTCAAGCTATTCTTTAGTTCGATTCATTGCGAATCTCTCTCCAGCTTCTCGTTTGAATGACTCTCTACAAATACAGTAATAACTATGTTTCTCGTTGCTTATGCTAATATGGTAGAAGCAGCATCGTACCTGTTTATTCTGCTTCGTTCCATTGGTTCGCTATTTATTTCAAGCTATTCTTTAGTTCGATTAATTGCGAATCTCTCTCCAGCTTCTCGTTTGAGTGACTCTCTACAAATACGGTAATAACTATGTTTCTCGTTGCTTATGCTAACATGATAGAAGCAGCATCGTACCTGTTTATTCTGCTTCGTTCCATTGGTTCGCTATTTATTTCAAGCTATTCTTTAGTTCGATTCATTGCGAATCTCTCTCCAGCTTCTCGTTTGAATGACTCTCTGCAAATACGGTAATAACTATGTCTCTCGTTGCTTATGCTAATATGATAGAAGCAGCATCGTACCTGTTTATTGTGCTTCGTTCAATTGGTTCGCTATTTATTTCAAGCTATTCTTTAGTTCGATTCATTGCGAATCTCTCTCCAGCTTCTCGTTTGAATGACTCTCTACAAATACGGTAATAACTATGTTTCTCGTTGCTTATGCTAATATGATAGAAGCAGCATCGTACCTGTTTATTGTACTTCGTTCCATTGGTTCGTTATTTATTTCAAGCTATTCTTTAGTTCGATTCATTGCGAATCTCTCTCCAGCTTCTCGTTTGAATGACTCTCTACAAATACGGTAATAACTATGTTCCTCGTTGCTTATGCTAATATGATAGAAGCAGCATCGTACCTGTTTATTCTGCTTCGTTCCATTGGTTCGCTATTTATTTCAAGCTATTCTTTAGTTCGATTCATTGCGAATCTCTCTCCAGCTTCTCGTTTGAATGACTCTCTACAAATACAGTAATAACTATGTTTCTCGTTGCTTATGCTAATATGATAGAAGCAGCATCGTACCTGTTTATTGTGCTTCGTTCCATTGGTTCGCTATTTATTTCAAGCTATTCTTTAGTTCGAGTCATTGCGAATCTCTCTCCAGCTTCTCGTTTGAATGACTCTCTACAAATACGGTAATAACTATGTTTCTCGTTGCTTATGCTAATATGATAGAAGCAGCATCGTACCTGTTTATTGTGCTTCGTTCCATTGGTTCGCTATTTATTTCAAGCTATTCTTTAGTTCGATTCATTGCGAATCTCTCTCCAGCTTCTCGTTTGAATGACTCTCTACAAATACGGTAATAACTATGTTTCTCGTTGCTTATGCTAATATGATAGAAGCAGCATCGTTCCTGTTTATTCTGCTTCGTTCCATTGGTTCGCTATTTATTTCATGCTATTCTTTAGTTCGATTCATTGCGAATCTCTCTCCAGCTTCTCGTTTGAATGACTCTCTACAAATACGGTAATAACTATGTTTCTCGTTGCTTATGCTAATATGATAGAAGCAGCATCATACCTGTTTATTGTGCTTCGTTCCATTGGTTCGTTATTTATTTCAAGCTATTCTTTAGTTCGATTCATTGCGAATCTCTCTCCAGCTTCTCGTTTGAATGACTCTCTACAAATACGGTAATAACTATGTTTCTCGTTGCTTATGCTAATATGATAGAAGCAGCATCATACCTGTTTATTGTGCTTCGTTCCATTGGTTCGTTATTTATTTCAAGCTATTCTTTAGTTCGATTCATTGCGAATCTCTCTCCAGCTTCTCGTTTGAATGACTCTCTACAAATACGGTAATAACTATGTTTCTCGTTGCTTATGCTAATATGATAGAAGCAGCATCGTACCTGTTTATTCTGCTTCGTTCCATTGGTTCGTTATTTATTTCAAGCTATTCTTTAGTTCAATTCATTGCGAATCTCTCTCCAGCTTCTCGTTTGAATGACTCTCTACAAATACGGTAATAACTATGTTTCTCGTTGCTTATGCTAATATGATAGAAGCAGCATCGTACCTGTTTATTGTGCTTCGTTCAATTGGTTCGCTATTTATTTCAAGCTATTCTTTAGTTCGATTCATTGCGAATCTCTCTCCAGCTTCTCGTTTGAATGACTCTCTACAAATACGGTAATAACTGTGTTCCTCGTTGCTTATGCTAATGTGATAGAAGCAGCATCGTACCTGTTTATTCTGCTTCGTTCCATTGGTTCGCTATTTATTTCAAGCTATTCTTTAGTTCGATTTATTGCGAATCTCTCTCCAGCTTCTCGTTTGAATGACTCTCTACAAATACAGTAATAACTATGTTTCTCGTTGCTTATGCTAATATGATAGAAGCAGCATCGTACCTGTTTATTCTGCTTCGTTCCATTGGTTCGCTATTTATTTCAAGCTATTCTTTAGTTCGATTCATTGCGAATCTCTCTCCAGCTTCTCGTTTGAATGACTCTCTACAAATACGGTAATAACTATGTTTCTCGTTGCTTATGCTAATATGATAGAAGCAGCATCGTACCTGTTTATTGTGCTTCCTTCCATTGGTTCGTTATTTATTTCAAGCTATTCTTTAGTTCGATTCATTGCGAATCTCTCTCCAGCTTCTCGTTTGAATGACTCTCTACAAATACGGTAATAACTATGTTTCTCGTTGCTTATGCTAATATGATAGAAGCAGCATCGTACCTGTTTATTCTGCTTCGTTCCATTGGTTCGCTATTTATTTCAAGCTATTCTTTAGTTCGAGTCATTGCGAATCTCTCTCCAGCTTCTCGTTTGAATGACTCTCTACAAATACGGTAATAACTATGTTTCTCGTTGCTTATGCTAATATGATAGACGCAGCATCGCACCTGTTATTGTGCTTCGTTCCATTGGTTCGCTATTTATTTCAAGCTATTCTTTAGTTCGATTCATTGCGAATCTCTCTCCAGCTTCTCGTTTGAATGACTCTCTACAAATACGGTAATAACTATGTTTCTCGTTGCTTATGCTAACATGATAGAAGCAGCATCGTCCCTGTTTATTGTGCTTCGTTCAATTGGTTCGCTATTTATTTCAAGCTATTCTTTAGTTCGATTCATTGCGAATCTCTCTCCAGCTTCTCGTTTGAGTGACTCTCTACAAATACGGTAATAACTATGTTTCTCGTTGCTTATGCTAATATGATAGAAGCAGCATCGTACCTGTTTATTGTGCTTCGTTCATTGGTTCGCTATTTATTTCAAGCTATTCTTTAGTTCGAGTCATTGCGAATCTCTCTCCAGCTTCTCGTTTGAATGACTCTCTACAAATACGGTAATAACTATGTTTCTCGTTGCTTATGCTAATATGATAGAAGCAGCATCGTACCTGTTTATTGTGCTTCGTTCCATTGGTTCGCTATTTATTTCAAGCTATTCTTTAGTTCGATTCATTGCGAATCTCTCTCCAGCTTCTCGTTTGAATGACTCTCTACAAATACGGTAATAACTATGTTTCTCGTTGCTTATGCTAATATGATAGAAGCAGCATCGTTCCTGTTTATTCTGCTTCGTTCCATTGGTTCGCTATTTATTTCATGCTATTCTTTAGTTCGATTCATTGCGAATCTCTCTCCAGCTTCTCGTTTGAATGACTCTCTACAAATACGGTAATAACTATGTTTCTCGTTGCTTATGCTAATATGATAGAAGCAGCATCATACCTGTTTATTGTGCTTCGTTCCATTGGTTCGTTATTTATTTCAAGCTATTCTTTAGTTCGATTCATTGCGAATCTCTCTCCAGCTTCTCGTTTGAATGACTCTCTACAAATACGGTAATAACTATGTTTCTCGTTGCTTATGCTAATATGATAGAAGCAGCATCGTACCTGTTTATTCTGCTTCGTTCCATTGGTTCGTTATTTATTTCAAGCTATTCTTTAGTTCAATTCATTGCGAATCTCTCTCCAGCTTCTCGTTTGAATGACTCTCTACAAATACGGTAATAACTATGTTTCTCGTTGCTTATGCTAATATGATAGAAGCAGCATCGTACCTGTTTATTGTGCTTCGTTCAATTGGTTCGCTATTTATTTCAAGCTATTCTTTAGTTCGATTCATTGCGAATCTCTCTCCAGCTTCTCGTTTGAATGACTCTCTACAAATACGGTAATAACTGTGTTCCTCGTTGCTTATGCTAATGTGATAGAAGCAGCATCGTACCTGTTTATTCTGCTTCGTTCCATTGGTTCGCTATTTATTTCAAGCTATTCTTTAGTTCGATTTATTGCGAATCTCTCTCCAGCTTCTCGTTTGAATGACTCTCTACAAATACAGTAATAACTATGTTTCTCGTTGCTTATGCTAATATGATAGAAGCAGCATCGTACCTGTTTATTCTGCTTCGTTCCATTGGTTCGCTATTTATTTCAAGCTATTCTTTAGTTCGATTCATTGCGAATCTCTCTCCAGCTTCTCGTTTGAATGACTCTCTACAAATACGGTAATAACTATGTTTCTCGTTGCTTATGCTAATATGATAGAAGCAGCATCGTACCTGTTTATTGTGCTTCGTTCCATTGGTTCGTTATTTATTTCAAGCTATTCTTTAGTTCGATTCATTGCGAATCTCTCTCCAGCTTCTCGTTTGAATGACTCTCTACAAATACGGTAATAACTATGTTTCTCGTTGCTTATGCTAATATGATAGAAGCAGCATCGTACCTGTTTATTGTACTTCGTTCCATTGGTTCGTTATTTATTTCAAGCTATTCTTTAGTTCGATTCATTGCGAATCTCTCTCCAGCTTCTCGTTTGAATGACTCTCTACAAATACGGTAATAACTATGTTCCTCGTTGCTTATGCTAATATGATAGAAGCAGCATCTTACCTGTTTATTCTGCTTCGTTCCATTGGTTCGCTATTTATTTCAAGCTATTCTTTAGTTCGATTCATTGCGAATCTCTCTCCAGCTTCTCGTTTGAATGACTCTCTACAAATACAGTAATAACTATGTTTCTCGTTGCTTATGCTAATATGGTAGAAGCAGCATCGTACCTGTTTATTCTGCTTCGTTCCATTGGTTCGCTATTTATTTCAAGCTATTCTTTAGTTCGATTAATTGCGAATCTCTCTCCAGCTTCTCGTTTGAGTGACTCTCTACAAATACGGTAATAACTATGTTTCTCGTTGCTTATGCTAACATGATAGAAGCAGCATCGTACCTGTTTATTCTGCTTCGTTCCATTGGTTCGCTATTTATTTCAAGCTATTCTTTAGTTCGATTCATTGCGAATCTCTCTCCAGCTTCTCGTTTGAATGACTCTCTGCAAATACGGTAATAACTATGTCTCTCGTTGCTTATGCTAATATGATAGAAGCAGCATCGTACCTGTTTATTGTGCTTCGTTCAATTGGTTCGCTATTTATTTCAAGCTATTCTTTAGTTCGATTCATTGCGAATCTCTCTCCAGCTTCTCGTTTGAATGACTCTCTACAAATACGGTAATAACTATGTTTCTCGTTGCTTATGCTAATATGATAGAAGCAGCATCGTACCTGTTTATTGTACTTCGTTCCATTGGTTCGTTATTTATTTCAAGCTATTCTTTAGTTCGATTCATTGCGAATCTCTCTCCAGCTTCTCGTTTGAATGACTCTCTACAAATACGGTAATAACTATGTTCCTCGTTGCTTATGCTAATATGATAGAAGCAGCATCGTACCTGTTTATTCTGCTTCGTTCCATTGGTTCGCTATTTATTTCAAGCTATTCTTTAGTTCGATTCATTGCGAATCTCTCTCCAGCTTCTCGTTTGAATGACTCTCTACAAATACAGTAATAACTATGTTTCTCGTTGCTTACGCTAATATGGTAGAAGCAGCATCGTACCTGTTTATTCTGCTTCGTTCCATTGGTTCGCTATTTATTTCAAGCTATTCTTTAGTTCGATTAATTGCGAATCTCTCTCCAGCTTCTCGTTTGAGTGACTCTCTACAAATACGGTAATAACTATGTTTCTCGTTGCTTATGCTAACATGATAGAAGCAGCATCGTCCCTGTTTATTGTGCTTCGTTCAATTGGTTCGCTATTTATTTCAAGCTATTCTTTAGTTCGATTCATTGCGAATCTCTCTCCAGCTTCTCGTTTGAGTGACTCTCTACAAATACGGTAATAACTATGTTTCTCGTTGCTTATGCTAATATGATAGAAGCAGCATCGTACCTGTTTATTGTGCTTCGTTCCATTGGTTCGCTATTTATTTCAAGCTATTCTTTAGTTCGAGTCATTGCGAATCTCTCTCCAGCTTCTCGTTTGAATGACTCTCTACAAATACGGTAATAACTATGTTTCTCGTTGCTTATGCTAATATGATAGAAGCAGCATCGTACCTGTTTATTGTGCTTCGTTCCATTGGTTCGCTATTTATTTCAAGCTATTCTTTAGTTCGATTCATTGCGAATCTCTCTCCAGCTTCTCGTTTGAATGACTCTCTACAAATACGGTAATAACTATGTTTCTCGTTGCTTATGCTAATATGATAGAAGCAGCATCGTTCCTGTTTATTCTGCTTCGTTCCATTGGTTCGCTATTTATTTCATGCTATTCTTTAGTTCGATTCATTGCGAATCTCTCTCCAGCTTCTCGTTTGAATGACTCTCTACAAATACGGTAATAACTATGTTTCTCGTTGCTTATGCTAATATGATAGAAGCAGCATCATACCTGTTTATTGTGCTTCGTTCCATTGGTTCGTTATTTATTTCAAGCTATTCTTTAGTTCGATTCATTGCGAATTTCTCTCCAGCTTCTCGTTTGAATGACTCTCTACAAATACGGTAATAACTATGTTTCTCGTTGCTTATGCTAATATGATAGAAGCAGCATCGTACCTGTTTTATTCTGCTTCGTTCCATTG
Organism: Mesoplodon mirus; assembly: GCF_964341445.2. Lineage (NCBI taxonomy): Eukaryota > Metazoa > Chordata > Mammalia > Artiodactyla > Ziphiidae > Mesoplodon > Mesoplodon mirus. Next base: position 16,029 of record NW_028294041.1, on the reverse strand, counting down.
GTTCGTTATTTATTTCAAGCTATTCTTTAGTTCAATTCATTGCGAATCTCTCTCCAGCTTCTCGTTTGAATGACTCTCTACAAATACGGTAATAACTATGTTTCTCGTTGCTTATGCTAATATGATAGAAGCAGCATCGTACCTGTTTATTGTGCTTCGTTCAATTGGTTCGCTATTTATTTCAAGCTATTCTTTAGTTCGATTCATTGCGAATCTCTCTCCAGCTTCTCGTTTGAATGACTCTCTACAAATACGGTAATAACTGTGTTCCTCGTTGCTTATGCTAATGTGATAGAAGCAGCATCGTACCTGTTTATTGTGCTTCGTTCAATTGGTTCGCTATTTATTTCAAGCTATTCTTTAGTTCGATTCATTGCGAATCTCTCTCCAGCTTCTCGTTTGAATGACTCTCTACAAATACGGTAATAACTGTGTTCCTCGTTGCTTATGCTAATATGATAGAAGCAGCATCATACCTGTTTATTCTGCTTCGTTCCATTGGTTCGCTATTTATTTCAAGCTATTCTTTAGTTCGATTTATTGCGAATCTCTCTCCAGCTTCTCGTTTGAATGACTCTCTACAAATACAGTAATAACTATGTTTCTCGTTGCTTATGCTAATATGATAGAAGCAGCATCGTACCTGTTTATTCTGCTTCGTTCCATTGGTTCGCTATTTATTTCAAGCTATTCTTTAGTTCGATTCATTGCGAATCTCTCTCCAGCTTCTCGTTTGAATGACTCTCTACAAATACGGTAATAACTATGTTTCTCGTTGCTTATGCTAATATGATAGAAGCAGCATCGTACCTGTTTATTGTGCTTCGTTCCATTGGTTCGTTATTTATTTCAAGCTATTCTTTAGTTCGATTCATTGCGAATCTCTCTCCAGCTTCTCGTTTGAATGACTCTCTACAAATACGGCAATAACTATGTTTCTCGTTGCTTATGCTAATATGATAGAAGCAACATCGTACCTGTTTATTGTGCTTCGTTCCATTGGTTCGTTATTTATTTCAAGCTATTCTTTAGTTCGATTCATTGCGAATCTCTCTCCAGCTTCTCGTTTGAATGACTCTCTACAAATACGGTAATAACTATGTTTCTCGTTGCTTATGCTAATATGATAGAAGCAGCATCGTACCTGTTTATTCTGCTTCGTTCCATTGGTTAGTTATTTATTTCAAGCTATTCTTTAGTTCGATTCATTGCGAATCTCTCTCCAGCTTCTCGTTTGAATGACTCTCTACAAATACGGTAATAACTATGTTCCTCGTTGCTTATGCTAATATGATAGAAGCAGCATCGTACCTGTTTATTCTGCTTCGTTCCATTGGTTCGCTATTTATTTCAAGCTATTCTTTAGTTCGATTCATTGCGAATCTCTCTCCAGCTTCTCGTTTGAATGACTCTCTACAAATACAGTAATAACTATGTTTCTCGTTGCTTATGCTAATATGGTAGAAGCAGCATCGTACCTGTTTATTCTGCTTCGTTCCATTGGTTCGCTATTTATTTCAAGCTATTCTTTAGTTCGATTAATTGCGAATCTCTCTCCAGCTTCTCGTTTGAGTGACTCTCTACAAATACGGTAATAACTATGTTTCTCGTTGCTTATGCTAACATGATAGAAGCAGCATCGTACCTGTTTATTCTGCTTCGTTCCATTGGTTCGCTATTTATTTCAAGCTATTCTTTAGTTCGATTCATTGCGAATCTCTCTCCAGCTTCTCGTTTGAATGACTCTCTGCAAATACGGTAATAACTATGTCTCTCGTTGCTTATGCTAATATGATAGAAGCAGCATCGTACCTGTTTATTGTGCTTCGTTCAATTGGTTCGCTATTTATTTCAAGCTATTCTTTAGTTCGATTCATTGCGAATCTCTCTCCAGCTTCTCGTTTGAATGACTCTCTACAAATACGGTAATAACTATGTTCCTCGTTGCTTATGCTAATATGATAGACGCAGCATCGTACCTGTTATTGTGCTTCGTTCCATTGGTTCGCTATTTATTTCAAGCTATTCTTTAGTTCGATTCATTGCGAATCTCTCTCCAGCTTCTCGTTTGAATGACTCTCTACAAATACGGTAATAACTATGTTTCTCGTTGCTTATGCTAATATGATAGAAGCAGCATCGTTCCTGTTTATTCTGCTTCGTTCCATTGGTTCGCTATTTATTTCATGCTATTCTTTAGTTCGATTCATTGCGAATCTCTCTCCAGCTTCTCGTTTGAATTACTCTCTACAAATACGGTAATAACTATGTTTCTCGTTGCTTATGCTAATATGATAGAAGCAGCATCATACCTGTTTATTGTGCTTCGTTCCATTGGTTCGTTATTTATTTCAAGCTATTCTTTAGTTCGATTCATTGCGAATCTCTCTCCAGCTTCTCGTTTGAATGACTCTCTACAAATACGGTAATAACTATGTTTCTCGTTGCTTATGCTAATATGATAGAAGCAGCATCGTACCTGTTTATTCTGCTTCGTTCCATTGGTTCGTTATTTATTTCAAGCTATTCTTTAGTTCAATTCATTGCGAATCTCTCTCCAGCTTCTCGTTTGAATGACTCTCTACAAATACGGTAATAACTATGTTTCTCGTTGCTTATGCTAATATGATAGAAGCAGCATCGTACCTGTTTATTGTGCTTCGTTCAATTGGTTCGCTATTTATTTCAAGCTATTCTTTAGTTCGATTCATTGCGAATCTCTCTCCAGCTTCTCGTTTGAATGACTCTCTGCAAATACGGTAATAACCATGTCTCTCGTTGCTTATGCTAATATGATAGAAGCAGCATCGTACCTGTTTATTGTGCTTCGTTCCATTGGTTCGTTATTTATTTCAAGCTATTCTTTAGTTCGATTCATTGCGAATCTCTCTCCAGCTTCTCGTTTGAATGACTCTCTACAAATACGGTAATAACTGTGTTCCTCGTTGCTTATGCTAATGTAATAGAAGCAGCATCGTACCTGTTTATTCTGCTTCGTTCCATTGGTTCGCTATTTATTTCAAGCTATTCTTTAGTTCGATTTATTGCGAATCTCTCTCCAGCTTCTCGTTTGAATGACTCTCTACAAATACAGTAATAACTATGTTTCTCGTTGCTTATGCTAATATGATAGAAGCAGCATCGTACCTGTTTATTCTGCTTCGTTCCATTGGTTCGCTATTTATTTCAAGCTATTCTTTAGTTCGATTCATTGCGAATCTCTCTCCAGCTTCTCGTTTGAATGACTCTCTACAAATACGGTAATAACTATGTTTCTCGTTGCTTATGCTAATATGATAGAAGCAGCATCGTACCTGTTTATTGTGCTTCGTTCCATTGGTTCGTTATTTATTTCAAGCTATTCTTTAGTTCGATTCATTGCGAATCTCTCTCCAGTTTCTCGTTTGAATGACTCTCTACAAATACGGTAATAACTATGTTTCTCGTTGCTTATGCTAATATGATAGAAGCAGCATCGTACCTGTTTATTGTACTTCGTTCCATTGGTTCGTTATTTATTTCAAGCTATTCTTTAGTTCGATTCATTGCGAATCTCTCTCCAGCTTCTCGTTTGAATGACTCTCTACAAATACGGTAATAACTATGTTCCTCGTTGCTTATGCTAATATGATAGAAGCAGCATCGTACCTGTTTATTCTGCTTCGTTCCATTGGTTCGCTATTTATTTCAAGCTATTCTTTAGTTCGATTCATTGCGAATCTCTATCCAGCTTCTCGTTTGAATGACTCTCTACAAATACAGTAATAACTATGTTTCTCGTTGCTTATGCTAATATGGTAGAAGCAGCATCGTACCTGTTTATTCTGCTTCGTTCCATTGGTTCGCTATTTATTTCAAGCTATTCTTTAGTTCGATTAATTGCGAATCTCTCTCCAGCTTCTCGTTTGAGTGACTCTCTACAAATACGGTAATAACTATGTTTCTCGTTGCTTATGCTAACATGATAGAAGCAGCATTGTACCTGTTTATTCTGCTTCGTTCCATTGGTTCGCTATTTATTTCAAGCTATTCTTTAGTTCGATTCATTGCGAATCTCTCTCCAGCTTCTCGTTTGAATGACTCTCTGCAAATACGGTAATAACTATGTCTCTCGTTGCTTATGCTAATATGATAGAAGCAGCATCGTACCTGTTTATTGTGCTTCGTTCCATTGGTTCGTTATTTATTTCAAGCTATTCTTTAGTTCGATTCATTGCGAATCTCTCTCCAGCTTCTCGTTTGAATGACTCTCTACAAATACGGTAATAACTATGTTCCTCGTTGCTTATGCTAATATGATAGACGCAGCATCGTACCTGTTATTGTGCTTCGTTCCATTGGTTCGCTATTTATTTCAAGCTATTCTTTAGTTCGATTCATTGCGAATCTCTCTCCAGCTTCTCGTTTGAATGACTCTCTACAAATACGGTAATAACTATGTTTCTCGTTGCTTATGCTAATATGATAGAAGCAGCATCGTTCCTGTTTATTCTGCTTCGTTCCATTGGTTCGCTATTTATTTCATGCTATTCTTTAGTTCGATTCATTGCGAATCTCTCTCCAGCTTCTCGTTTGAATTACTCTCTACAAATACGGTAATAACTATGTTTCTCGTTGCTTATGCTAATATGATAGAAGCAGCATCATACCTGTTTATTGTGCTTCGTTCCATTGGTTCGTTATTTATTTCAAGCTATTCTTTAGTTCGATTCATTGCGAATCTCTCTCCAGCTTCTCGTTTGAATGACTCTCTACAAATACGGTAATAACTGTGTTCCTCGTTGCTTATGCTAATGTAATAGAAGCAGCATCGTACCTGTTTATTCTGCTTCGTTCCATTGGTTCGCTATTTATTTCAAGCTATTCTTTAGTTCGATTTATTGCGAATCTCTCTCCAGCTTCTCGTTTGAATGACTCTCTACAAATACAGTAATAACTATGTTTCTCGTTGCTTATGCTAATATGATAGAAGCAGCATCGTACCTGTTTATTCTGCTTCGTTCCATTGGTTCGCTATTTATTTCAAGCTATTCTTTAGTTCGATTCATTGCGAATCTCTCTCCAGCTTCTCGTTTGAATGACTCTCTACAAATACGGTAATAACTATGTTTCTCGTTGCTTATGCTAATATGATAGAAGCAGCATCGTACCTGTTTATTGTGCTTCGTTCCATTGGTTCGTTATTTATTTCAAGCTATTCTTTAGTTCGATTCATTGCGAATCTCTCTCCAGTTTCTCGTTTGAATGACTCTCTACAAATACGGTAATAACTATGTTTCTCGTTGCTTATGCTAATATGATAGAAGCAGCATCGTACCTGTTTATTGTACTTCGTTCCATTGGTTCGTTATTTATTTCAAGCTATTCTTTAGTTCGATTCATTGCGAATCTCTCTCCAGCTTCTCGTTTGAATGACTCTCTACAAATACGGTAATAACTATGTTCCTCGTTGCTTATGCTAATATGATAGAAGCAGCATCGTACCTGTTTATTCTGCTTCGTTCCATTGGTTCGCTATTTATTTCAAGCTATTCTTTAGTTCGATTCATTGCGAATCTCTATCCAGCTTCTCGTTTGAATGACTCTCTACAAATACAGTAATAACTATGTTTCTCGTTGCTTATGCTAATATGGTAGAAGCAGCATCGTACCTGTTTATTCTGCTTCGTTCCATTGGTTCGCTATTTATTTCAAGCTATTCTTTAGTTCGATTAATTGCGAATCTCTCTCCAGCTTCTCGTTTGAGTGACTCTCTACAAATACGGTAATAACTATGTTTCTCGTTGCTTATGCTAACATGATAGAAGCAGCATTGTACCTGTTTATTCTGCTTCGTTCCATTGGTTCGCTATTTATTTCAAGCTATTCTTTAGTTCGATTCATTGCGAATCTCTCTCCAGCTTCTCGTTGAATGACTCTCTGCAAATACGGTAATAACTATGTCTCTCGTTGCTTATGCTAATATGATAGAAGCAGCATCGTACCTGTTTATTGTGCTTCGTTCCATTGGTTCGTTATTTATTTCAAGCTATTCTTTAGTTCGATTCATTGCGAATCTCTCTCCAGCTTCTCGTTTGAATGACTCTCTACAAATACGGTAATAACTATGTTCCTCGTTGCTTATGCTAATATGATAGACGCAGCATCGTACCTGTTATTGTGCTTCGTTCCATTGGTTCGCTATTTATTTCAAGCTATTCTTTAGTTCGATTCATTGCGAATCTCTCTCCAGCTTCTCGTTTGAATGACTCTCTACAAATACGGTAATAACTATGTTTCTCGTTGCTTATGCTAATATGATAGAAGCAGCATCGTTCCTGTTTATTCTGCTTCGTTCCATTGGTTCGCTATTTATTTCATGCTATTCTTTAGTTCGATTCATTGCGAATCTCTCTCCAGCTTCTCGTTTGAATTACTCTCTACAAATACGGTAATAACTATGTTTCTCGTTGCTTATGCTAATATGATAGAAGCAGCATCATACCTGTTTATTGTGCTTCGTTCCATTGGTTCGTTATTTATTTCAAGCTATTCTTTAGTTCGATTCATTGCGAATCTCTCTCCAGCTTCTCGTTTGAATGACTCTCTACAAATACGGTAATAACTATGTTTCTCGTTGCTTATGCTAATATGATAGAAGCAGCATCGTACCTGTTTATTCTGCTTCGTTCCATTGGTTCGTTATTTATTTCAAGCTATTCTTTAGTTCAATTCATTGCGAATCTCTCTCCAGCTTCTCGTTTGAATGACTCTCTACAAATACGGTAATAACTATGTTTCTCGTTGCTTATGCTAATATGATAGAAGCAGCATCGTACCTGTTTATTGTGCTTCGTTCAATTGGTTCGCTATTTATTTCAAGCTATTCTTTAGTTCGATTCATTGCGAATCTCTCTCCAGCTTCTCGTTTGAATGACTCTCTGCAAATACGGTGATAACTATGTCTCTCGTTGCTTATGCTAATATGATAGAAGCAGCATCGTACCTGTTTATTGTGCTTCGTTCCATTGGTTCGTTATTTATTTCAAGCTATTCTTTAGTTCGATTCATTGCGAATCTCTCTCCAGCTTCTCGTTTGAATGACTCTCTACAAATACGGTAATAACTGTGTTCCTCGTTGCTTATGCTAATGTAATAGAAGCAGCATCGTACCTGTTTATTCTGCTTCGTTCCATTGGTTCGCTATTTATTTCAAGCTATTCTTTAGTTCGATTTATTGCGAATCTCTCTCCAGCTTCTCGTTTGAATGACTCTCTACAAATACAGTAATAACTATGTTTCTCGTTGCTTATGCTAATATGATAGAAGCAGCATCGTACCTGTTTATTCTGCTTCGTTCCATTGGTTCGCTATTTATTTCAAGCTATTCTTTAGTTCGATTCATTGCGAATCTCTCTCCAGCTTCTCGTTTGAATGACTCTCTACAAATACGGTAATAACTATGTTTCTCGTTGCTTATGCTAATATGATAGAAGCAGCATCGTACCTGTTTATTGTGCTTCGTTCCATTGGTTCGTTATTTATTTCAAGCTATTCTTTAGTTCGATTCATTGCGAATCTCTCTCCAGCTTCTCGTTTGAATGACTCTCTACAAATACGGTAATAACTATGTTTCTCGTTGCTTATGCTAATATGATAGAAGCAGCATCGTACCTGTTTATTGTACTTCGTTCCATTGGTTCGTTATTTATTTCAAGCTATTCTTTAGTTCGATTCATTGCGAATCTCTCTCCAGCTTCTCGTTTGAATGACTCTCTACAAATACGGTAATAACTATGTTCCTCGTTGCTTATGCTAATATGATAGAAGCAGCATCGTACCTGTTTATTCTGCTTCGTTCCATTGGTTCGCTATTTATTTCAAGCTATTCTTTAGTTCGATTCATTGCGAATCTCTATCCAGCTTCTCGTTTGAATGACTCTCTACAAATACAGTAATAACTATGTTTCTCGTTGCTTATGCTAATATGGTAGAAGCAGCATCGTACCTGTTTATTCTGCTTCGTTCCATTGGTTCGCTATTTATTTCAAGCTATTCTTTAGTTCGATTAATTGCGAATCTCTCTCCAGCTTCTCGTTTGAGTGACTCTCTACAAATACGGTAATAACTATGTTTCTCGTTGCTTATGCTAACATGATAGAAGCAGCATCGTACCTGTTTATTCTGCTTCGTTCCATTGGTTCGCTATTTATTTCAAGCTATTCTTTAGTTCGATTCATTGCGAATCTCTCTCCAGCTTCTCGTTTGAATGACTCTCTGCAAATACGGTGATAACTATGTCTCTCGTTGCTTATGCTAATATGATAGAAGCAGCATCGTACCTGTTTATTGTGCTTCGTTCCATTGGTTCGTTATTTATTTCAAGCTATTCTTTAGTTCGATTCATTGCGAATCTCTCTCCAGCTTCTCGTTTGAATGACTCTCTACAAATACGGTAATAACTGTGTTCCTCGTTGCTTATGCTAATGTAATAGAAGCAGCATCGTACCTGTTTATTCTGCTTCGTTCCATTGGTTCGCTATTTATTTCAAGCTATTCTTTAGTTCGATTTATTGCGAATCTCTCTCCAGCTTCTCGTTTGAATGACTCTCTACAAATACAGTAATAACTATGTTTCTCGTTGCTTATGCTAATATGATAGAAGCAGCATCGTACCTGTTTATTCTGCTTCGTTCCATTGGTTCGCTATTTATTTCAAGCTATTCTTTAGTTCGATTCATTGCGAATCTCTCTCCAGCTTCTCGTTTGAATGACTCTCTACAAATACGGTAATAACTATGTTCTCGTTGCTTATGCTAATATGATAGAAGCAGCATCGTACCTGTTTATTGTGCTTCGTTCCATTGGTTCGTTATTTATTTCAAGCTATTCTTTAGTTCGATTCATTGCGAATCTCTCTCCAGCTTCTCGTTTGAATGACTCTCTACAAATACGGTAATAACTATGTTTCTCGTTGCTTATGCTAATATGATAGAAGCAGCATCGTACCTGTTTATTGTACTTCGTTCCATTGGTTCGTTATTTATTTCAAGCTATTCTTTAGTTCGATTCATTGCGAATCTCTCTCCAGCTTCTCGTTTGAATGACTCTCTACAAATACGGTAATAACTATGTTCCTCGTTGCTTATGCTAATATGATAGAAGCAGCATCGTACCTGTTTATTCTGCTTCGTTCCATTGGTTCGCTATTTATTTCAAGCTATTCTTTAGTTCGATTCATTGCGAATCTCTATCCAGCTTCTCGTTTGAATGACTCTCTACAAATACAGTAATAACTATGTTTCTCGTTGCTTATGCTAATATGGTAGAAGCAGCATCGTACCTGTTTATTCTGCTTCGTTCCATTGGTTCGCTATTTATTTCAAGCTATTCTTTAGTTCGATTCATTGCGAATCTCTATCCAGCTTCTCGTTTGAATGACTCTCTACAAATACAGTAATAACTATGTTTCTCGTTGCTTATGCTAATATGGTAGAAGCAGCATCGTACCTGTTTATTCTGCTTCGTTCCATTGGTTCGCTATTTATTTCAAGCTATTCTTTAGTTCGATTAATTGCGAATCTCTCTCCAGCTTCTCGTTTGAGTGACTCTCTACAAATACGGTAATAACTATGTTTCTCGTTGCTTATGCTAACATGATAGAAGCAGCATCGTACCTGTTTATTCTGCTTCGTTCCATTGGTTCGCTATTTATTTCAAGCTATTCTTTAGTTCGATTCATTGCGAATCTCTCTCCAGCTTCTCGTTTGAATGACTCTCTGCAAATACGGTAATAACTATGTCTCTCGTTGCTTATGCTAATATGATAGAAGCAGCATCGTACCTGTTTATTGTGCTTCGTTCAATTGGTTCGCTATTTATTTCAAGCTATTCTTTAGTTCGATTCATTGCGAATCTCTCTCCAGCTTCTCGTTTGAATGACTCTCTACAAATACGGTAATAACTATGTTCCTCGTTGCTTATGCTAATATGATAGACGCAGCATCGTACCTGCTATTGTGCTTCGTTCCATTGGTTCGCTATTTATTTCAATCTATTCTTTAGTTCGATTCATTGCGAATCTCTCTCCAGCTTCTCGTTTGAATGACTCTCTACAAATACGGTAATAACTATGTTCCTCGTTGCTTATGCTAATATGATAGACGCAGCATCGTACCTGTTATTGTGCTTCGTTCCATTGGTTCGCTATTTATTTCAAGCTATTCTTTAGTTCGATTTATTGCGAATCTCTCTCCAGCTTCTCGTTTGAATGACTCTCTACAAATACAGTAATAACTATGTTTCTCGTTGCTTATGCTAATATGATAGAAGCAGCATCGTACCTGTTTATTCTGCTTCGTTCCATTGGTTCGCTATTTATTTCAAGCTATTCTTTAGTTCGATTCATTGCGAATCTCTCTCCAGCTTCTCGTTTGAATGACTCTCTACAAATACAGTAATAACTATGTTTCTCGTTGCTTATGCTAATATGGTAGAAGCAGCATCGTACCTGTTTATTCTGCTTCGTTCCATTGGTTCGCTATTTATTTCAAGCTATTCTTTAGTTCGATTAATTGCGAATCTCTCTCCAGCTTCTCGTTTGAGTGACTCTCTACAAATACGGTAATAACTATGTTTCTCGTTGCTTATGCTAACATGATAGAAGCAGCATCGTACCTGTTTATTCTGCTTCGTTCCATTGGTTCGCTATTTATTTCAAGCTATTCTTTAGTTCGATTCATTGCGAATCTCTCTCCAGCTTCTCGTTTGAATGACTCTCTGCAAATACGGTAATAACTATGTCTCTCGTTGCTTATGCTAATATGATAGAAGCAGCATCGTACCTGTTTATTGTGCTTCGTTCAATTGGTTCGCTATTTATTTCAAGCTATTCTTTAGTTCGATTCATTGCGAATCTCTCTCCAGCTTCTCGTTTGAATGACTCTCTACAAATACGGTAATAACTATGTTCCTCGTTGCTTATGCTAATATGATAGACGCAGCATCGTACCTGCTATTGTGCTTCGTTCCATTGGTTCGCTATTTATTTCAATCTATTCTTTAGTTCGATTCATTGCGAATCTCTCTCCAGCTTCTCGTTTGAATGACTCTATACAAATACGGTAATAACTATGTTCCTCGTTGCTTATGCTAATATGATAGACGCAGCATCGTACCTGTTATTGTGCTTCGTTCCATTGGTTCGCTATTTATTTCAAGCTATTCTTTAGTTCGATTCATTGCGAATCTCTCTCCAGCTTCTCGTTTGAATGACTCTCTACAAATACGGTAATAACTATGTTCCTCGTTGCTTATGCTAATATGATAGACGCAGCATCGTACCTGTTATTGTGCTTCGTTCCATTGGTTCGCTATTTATTTCAAGCTATTCTTTAGTTCGATTCATTGCGAATCTCTCTCCAGCTTCTCGTTTGAATGACTCTCTACAAATACGGTAATAACTATGTCTCTCGTTGCTTATGCTAATATGATAGAAGCAGCATCGTACCTGTTTATTGTGCTTCGTTCAATTGGTTCGCTATTTATTTCAAGCTATTCTTTAGTTCGATTCATTGCGAATCTCTCTCCAGCTTCTCGTTTGAATGACTCTCACAAATACGGTAATAACTGTGTTTCTCGTTGCTTATGCTAATATGATAGACGCAGCATCGTACCTGTTATTGTGCTTCGTTCCATTGGTTCGCTATTTATTTCAAGCTATTCTTTAGTTCGATTTATTGCGAATCTCTCTCCAGCTTCTCGTTTGAATGACTCTCTACAAATACAGTAATAACTATGTTTCTCGTTGCTTATGCTAATATGATAGAAGCAGCATCGTACCTGTTTATTCTGCTTCGTTCCATTGGTTCGCTATTTATTTCAAGCTATTCTTTAGTTCGATTCATTGCGAATCTCTCTCCAGCTTCTCGTTTGAATGACTCTCTACAAATACAGTAATAACTATGTTTCTCGTTGCTTATGCTAATATGGTAGAAGCAGCATCGTACCTGTTTATTCTGCTTCGTTCCATTGGTTCGCTATTTATTTCAAGCTATTCTTTAGTTCGATTAATTGCGAATCTCTCTCCAGCTTCTCGTTTGAGTGACTCTCTACAAATACGGTAATAACTATGTTTCTCGTTGCTTATGCTAACATGATAGAAGCAGCATCGTACCTGTTTATTCTGCTTCGTTCCATTGGTTCGCTATTTATTTCAAGCTATTCTTTAGTTCGATTCATTGCGAATCTCTCTCCAGCTTCTCGTTTGAATGACTCTCTGCAAATACGGTAATAACTATGTCTCTCGTTGCTTATGCTAATATGATAGAAGCAGCATCGTACCTGTTTATTGTGCTTCGTTCAATTGGTTCGCTATTTATTTCAAGCTATTCTTTAGTTCGATTCATTGCGAATCTCTCTCCAGCTTCTCGTTTGAATGACTCTCTACAAATACGGTAATAACTATGTTCCTCGTTGCTTATGCTAATATGATAGACGCAGCATCGTACCTGCTATTGTGCTTCGTTCCATTGGTTCGCTATTTATTTCAATCTATTCTTTAGTTCGATTCATTGCGAATCTCTCTCCAGCTTCTCGTTTGAATGACTCTATACAAATACGGTAATAACTATGTTCCTCGTTGCTTATGCTAATATGATAGACGCAGCATCGTACCTGTTATTGTGCTTCGTTCCATTGGTTCGCTATTTATTTCAAGCTATTCTTTAGTTCGATTCATTGCGAATCTCTCTCCAGCTTCTCGTTTGAATGACTCTCTACAAATACGGTAATAACTATGTCTCTCGTTGCTTATGCTAATATGATAGAAGCAGCATCGTACCTGTTTATTGTGCTTCGTTCAATTGGTTCGCTATTTATTTCAAGCTATTCTTTAGTTCGATTCATTGCGAATCTCTCTCCAGCTTCTCGTTTGAATGACTCTCACAAATACGGTAATAACTGTGTTTCTCGTTGCTTATGCTAATATGATAGAAGCAGCATCGTACCTGTTTATTGTGCTTCGTTCCATTGGTTCGTTATTTATTTCAAGCTATTCTTTAGTTCGATTTATTGCGAATCTCTCTCCAGCTTCTCGTTTGAATGACTCTCTACAAATACGGTAATAACTATGTCCTCGTTGCTTATGCTAATATGATAGACGCAGCATCGTACCTGTTATTGTGCTTCGTTCCATTGGTTCGCTATTTATTTCAAGCTATTCTTTAGTTCGATTCATTGCGAATCTCTCTCCAGCTTCTCGTTTGAATGACTCTCTACAAATACGGTAATAACTATGTCTCTCGTTGCTTATGCTAATATGATAGAAGCAGCATCGTACCTGTTTATTGTGCTTCGTTCAATTGGTTCGCTATTTATTTCAAGCTATTCTTTAGTTCGATTCATTGCGAATCTCTCTCCAGCTTCTCGTTTGAATGACTCTCTACAAATACGGTAATAACTATGTTTCTCGTTGCTTATGCTAATATGATAGAAGCAGCATCGTACCTGTTTATTGTACTTCGTTCCATTGGTTCGTTATTTATTTCAAGCTATTCTTTAGTTCGATTCGTTGCGATCTCTCTCCAGCTTCTCGTTTGAATGACTCTCTACAAATACGGTAATAACTATGTTCCTCGTTGCTTATGCTAATATGATAGAAGCAGCATCGTACCTGTTTATTCTGCTTCGTTCCATTGGTTCGCTATTTATTTCAAGCTATTCTTTAGTTCGATTCATTGCGAATCTCTCTCCAGCTTCTCGTTTGAATGACTCTCTACAAATACAGTAATAACTATGTTTCTCGTTGCTTATGCTAATATGGTAGAAGCAGCATCGTACCTGTTTATTCTGCTTCGTTCCATTGGTTCGCTATTTATTTCAAGCTATTCTTTAGTTCGATTAATTGCGAATCTCTCTCCAGCTTCTCGTTTGAGTGACTCTCTACAAATACGGTAATAACTATGTTTCTCGTTGCTTATGCTAACATGATAGAAGCAGCATCGTACCTGTTTATTCTGCTTCGTTCCATTGGTTCGCTATTTATTTCAAGCTATTCTTTAGTTCGATTCATTGCGAATCTCTCTCCAGCTTCTCGTTTGAATGACTCTCTGCAAATACGGTAATAACTATGTCTCTCGTTGCTTATGCTAATATGATAGAAGCAGCATCGTACCTGTTTATTGTGCTTCGTTCAATTGGTTCGCTATTTATTTCAAGCTATTCTTTAGTTCGATTCATTGCGAATCTCTCTCCAGCTTCTCGTTTGAATGACTCTCTACAAATACGGTAATAACTATGTTCCTCGTTGCTTATGCTAATATGATAGACGCAGCATCGTACCTGCTATTGTGCTTCGTTCCATTGGTTCGCTATTTATTTCAATCTATTCTTTAGTTCGATTCATTGCGAATCTCTCTCCAGCTTCTCGTTTGAATGACTCTCTACAAATACGGTAATAACTATGTTCCTCGTTGCTTATGCTAATATGATAGACGCAGCATCGTACCTGTTATTGTGCTTCGTTCCATTGGTTCGCTATTTATTTCAAGCTATTCTTTAGTTCGATTGATTGCGAATCTCTCTCCAGCTTCTCGTTTGAATGACTCTCTACAAATACGGTAATAACTATGTCTCTCGTTGCTTATGCTAATATGATAGAAGCAGCATCGTACCTGTTTATTGTGCTTCGTTCCATTGGTTCGTTATTTATTTCAAGCTATTCTTTAGTTCGATTTATTGCGAATCTCTCTCCAGCTTCTCGTTTGAATGACTCTCTACAAATACGGTAATAACTATGTTCCTCGTTGCTTATGCTAATATGATAGACGCAGCATCGTACCTGCTATTGTGCTTCGTTCCATTGGTTCGCTATTTATTTCAAGCTATTCTTTAGTTCGATTCATTGCGAATCTCTCTCCAGCTTCTCGTTTGAATGACTCTCTACAAATACGGTAATAACTATGTTCCTCGTTGCTTATGCTAATATGATAGACGCAGCATCGTACCTGTTATTGTGCTTCGTCCCATTGGTTCGCTATTTATTTCAAGCTATTCTTTAGTTCGATTCATTGCGAATCTCTCTCCAGCTTCTCGTTTGAATGACTCTCTACAAATACGGTAATAACTATGTCTCTCGTTGCTTATGCTAATATGATAGAAGCAGCATCGTACCTGTTTATTGTGCTTCGTTCAATTGGTTCGCTATTTATTTCAAGCTATTCTTTAGTTCGATTCATTGCGAATCTCTCTCCAGCTTCTCGTTTGAATGACTCTCACAAATACGGTAATAACTGTGTTTCTCGTTGCTTATTCTAATATGATAGAAGCAGCATCGTACCTGTTTATTGTGCTTCGTTCCATTGGTTCGTTATTTATTTCAAGCTATTCTTTAGTTCGATTTATTGCGAATATCTCTCCAGCTTCTCGTTTGAATGACTCTCTACAAATACGGTAATAACTATGTTCCTCGTTGCTTATGCTAATATGATAGACGCAGCATCGCACCTGTTATTGTGCTTCGTTCCATTGGTTCGCTATTTATTTCAAGCTATTCTTTAGTTCGATTCATTGCGAATCTATCTCCAGCTTCTCGTTTGAATGACTCTCTACAAATACGGTAATAACTATGTTTCTCGTTGCTTATGCTAACATGATAGAAGCAGCATCGTACCTGTTTATTGTGCTTCGTTCAATTGGTTCTCTATTTATTTCAAGCTATTCTTTAGTTCGATTCATTGCGAATCTCTCTCCAGCTTCTCGTTTGAGTGACTCTCTACAAATACGGTAATAACTATGTTTCTCGTTGCTTATGCTAATATGATAGAAGCAGCATCGTACCTGTTTATTCTGCTTCGTTCCATTGGTTCGTTATTTATTTCAAGCTATTCTTTAGTTCAATTCATTACGAATCTCTCTCCAGCTTCTCGTTTGAGTGACTCTCTACAAATACGGTAATAACTATGTTTCTCGTTGCTTATGCTAATATGATAGAAGCAGCATCGTACCTGTTTATTGTGCTTCGTTCAATTGGTTCGCTATTTATTTCAAGCT
>NW_028294042.1:0-31945 GCF_964341445.2 Mesoplodon mirus | reverse complement strand
CCTAACCGCCTCTCACTTACTTCCTAGTCAAAGATTCCTGGGCTTTGGCCGAACTGACTTGTAAAATACAATCTGCACTGTAAGAGAGCATATCGATGCAGGCATGCACAACATATCTATGCAGAAACAAAAAGTATGTGCCGAGTCAGTGCAGCGTAAAAAGGGAGTCCGTCCCCTTGATCCACCTGCGTATCTGGGAATCACAAGGTCGCTTTTGGTCCGGGTTTGACCCCCTATCTGCTACCTGGGGACGCGCCACCTAGCCTCGCGACTAACTGGCTAAAGATCTTTCAGTGAGGAAAACCCTCAGTGAGTGGATATCCGTGGGGTAGTACACGTAACGTACATAAACGTACATACACCTAGATCCATAGTGAGAAAAATCCTCAGTGAATAGAGATCGTAGGTTTCTGACATCTTCCATAATGACTCTACAACTAGAACTCTTAGACTGATGAAGTGTTTCATGAAGAAATCCACCAGTTCAAATAAATAATTAAATAAATGCACAGTTGTAATTGTTTTGACGAAAGGTGGAGATGAATGATATGCGAGTATGATGTCGAAAAAAATCAGGGCGGTTAACGGTTATAGCAATAAAAATATATTATTGTAATCTACCGCTGGCTAATCAAGCGAGAAATTGACAGCTTTATAGAATTTTATCATCTGCAAGATTCACGCTCAATTTCGTTGCAAATGACGACAATGCTATTGTTGGATCATATTCAACAATTATCCAGTCTTGTGATTATCGATATCTAAAAGACACTTGTTAACCAAGGCAAACTGGGAATAACAGAAGAATAATGGCTGACCTGTAATTTGCTCTCGTATGATTCATAAACAAAAAGATACAACAAAAGTAGAAAAGTGAAAAAAAAACAGGAAAGCTTAAATATGGTTTCAAGAATCTGTAAGTGAAGCAAGTTCTAATACAAGTAATCAATCACCTCAACATGCAAGAAAATCTAACTGCAAGTTCTAATACAAATAATCAATCACCTCAACATGCAAGAAAATCTAACTCCAACAGAACGCCGTTTCTTCCATCTGTCTTCCAGTCCTAGCTAAGAATAAAGCAAAAGGGTGGAGATAAAATTTCGGTGAAGATAAAATTTTGGGAATAGTCAAGGAGTCTCATTTCGGAACAACCCCTGTCACCGATTGTCGTATAGGATTTACTATTTTCACGACTAGATTCGATAAGTCATTCATTTTGTTTAGCAAAAAAAGGACTAGGTTTCGAAATGACGTGCACTTTGTTGAAACCGTTCAGACTGTTTTTGAACTCTTCCTCCTTTCAGGTGTTCTGCAAACGTCCAACGACAGTCAATTGGTGAGCGTGGATTTTTTCTACAGTATCTCGAATAGTTTTTTAGGGGTCAACCTCGATCCCTGTCGTTGTTGTTGGGAAGCGATTTTTTTCTTATATAACAGTTTTCTTGATCAAGAATCCTAACTGTAATAGAAAGCTTCTCCTACTATCTGCTCTATGCGACCTGGGAAACGTTCCCCCTTGCTTCAAATTGCGGTCATTGATAGTTATGACCAACTCGAACTCATAAAGGGAATTGAACAAATTGTCACACGGGGAATAGTTAAACAAGAAATAGAGCTTAAAATGATGAATGCAATGAAAGGATTTTTAGCACAAAACATGTATAACAATCATAACGTTGAAAACAAAGCCCTTTGATTATTTATTGGCAAAGCAATAACAATTATATCAACTTTAATTATTAACTGTCTATTTCTTTTTATCGGTAGTGTTATTATTACTAATCGAAATATAACTGCTAACTGTCTTAGCAGTTATATTTCGATTAAACCAGTAATAGTTTTCATCACTGAGGTAAACTGCAATAAACGATACAACTACATTTCTTCTAAAATCACTTTTTTAAAACTATGTTTTGCTTCTAAAAATATTCCGCTTCAGATAACTTCTATAATAATACCAAGGAATGTGTGATGTGTTCGATAATTACGCTTTGGTGATAAAGTAGAACACTGAACATAAACTATTAAAGAAAACACTCAAAATTCTAAATCATACCAAAAATTTGATAATATGCTGAAGGATCAGTCATAACAGTTGTGACGGCTGACTAGAGATAAAGGATAGTGTCGAGAATAATTACTCTTGTGGTAAATGGCACAGAAACTTTAATAGAAGTGTAAATTAAATCTAAAATTTTCTTCTACCATTTTTGTGCATTAGTAAACGATTGACTTGATTTATTTATCTTGTATTATTGATTCAAAAACATTTTTTAAAACTTTTTCTCTTACATTCTGCAAGCACGAATTTGTTAACGTATTCATCAATGTTTGAAAGCAGCTGTTAAAGTTTCTAGTAAAGTGAAACGGAGTAATTGTTATTCGTTTAAGATTAGCCGAAACGAACAATTAACAAATAAGCGACACCATCGAAAAACTACTCGTATTGCCAGTTCCAGCTCTCAGCTCTGTTTCGACTTCTATCGATAGATTTGCAATATCTAAATCTTTTCCAGAGTGTTTCAGCCATTACATTGTGTTAACATAGCCTCATGATGTAATCTGCTATTCTTTACCTGCTTTAGAGATCTTTTCACTAGGTAAAGCAAGGTGATGTGCACGTGTAGCGCAGTGTTTAGAGGTGCCTTGCAATAGAAAGTGTTTCGCCTTGAAAGCCAACGAAACTAAACATTCCGTCACTCCACAACGATATCAGTCTTCTCCGAAAGAAGAAAATCACTGACCTGATATAACGAAGACACCGTCATTGTCTATGCCAAATATGCATTCAATAACCTCATCCATGTTCAATAGAGTTTAATGCATTATGAATCAGGCAGAGATGAATCAACACCGAAAGCTTTACCCTTTTTCGTTTAATGCTGGTCCAGTGAGGAATTACTGCGCCCGTACCATCTCACTATCTATACTTTCTATCTGTGTAAGTTACTCGGCACAAAACCAAAAAAATGGCCCTGTCGTGGTGAGGTTGTCAAACAAGTGTAATGGTTAGAAGGAACTTAACCACATCTGCACCTTATAAAAAATGAGCAAAAAATCAATACGGAATATCACTAACTACAAGCAAATACGCAACAAGACATCATTTCAGTGCCCGAAGCCTCACTTGGACAAGTTTTAATATCTGATCAATCACAGCATTCTATCTATTGCACTGCCGAAGCTGAACTATAGTTAAAAGTGTGCCTTATGGATTTGCAAATCTTCGAGCCTGATGGCGATCCAATAAAGCAAAAGTGCTCTACCTCTCATATCTAATCTAGTCAACCATTCGTAATCGACCATCACCAAAAACTTAGTAAAAATAAACCATGTGATATGTGATCACTTGTTGAAGAGAGCATATGCACAAAAATCTGCAGCTCCATGGATTACGAAGCTCTTTAGGTTATCTCTTAATTGTCCTTTGAATGATTTAGATGTCAAACGATGATCTACCATTCAAACAGCAACGGTCTATCAGAAAGTAGCCTCTGTTTTATTATCCGTTCTAGCTTTCGTTTCCACTGTAATGGTTTTTGTATATTATATTGAATTGGAATTCAATAGAACATTGTTAGTTCCTTATGAAAAAGCAGCAGTTGCCACGAAAAGTATTTCATTCTCTTGATTTATGAGTGTAATATAATACCGTTAGTATATCAACTTGTTATCCACGGAACTGGGTATCCTTGCAGCAGCTGCAGTTGGAAAAGAATTGACAAAGTTGTACACATAAGTTCAAGTGTTTTTTTTTAATAATGTGAATTTGAAATGTGTAACTGATTGCCCGTTGTTATCTTTCGGGTATTTGCGTAATATGAACGTAAAACATCTCAGCTCAATTTTTTATTAACCCTATATAAATAAAGTCGCACACTGTTGTTGGGGCTATGGTTTACGTCCTTTTTCTTTTACCTTCGCGGTAGGTCCCGTTGATAATTGCAAGCTGTATCAACTGGCCTCGTTTATAGTCGTCGTAAGCAGGTTTCAGGAGATGGCGAATTCTTTCAACGCCTCGTCGAAGTTTCTGTTGACATCTGTATTAAAATTAGTGAAATTTTTGAAATGAGATGATATTTGGAGCAGTTTAGTTTCTTTCTTTGATCTCTAAACTGAGCAAACACGAAAATGGGATTCTTTAGAGGAACTGACAAAAAAGCATTTTAGTCGGTTAAAATGACTTAAGCGGTTAATATAAACAAACGAGTCTCATATTATAAGGTAAAAGGACGAACACATTATGATTGTGGTCCACAGCGGTGACGAGGACGTGTAATGGTTCTTCAAGGTGCTCATAACCTGGTCTTCGGCGAAGTCGCTGCTCCCTACTAGGGTCCTGTGTGAACGGTAAAAATAGCTCTCAAGTTAAGTTGGTAAAGTGGGAAACCTAGGTGGCCACATACATACTTTGATACTTCCTTTTCCGCGAACCAGGATTTGACATCCGGTGTCTGATTCAAGTTGTCTCACACTCATTCCTGCCGGGGCCGATAATGCGACCAATTAAGTTGCACTTTAAACTGGAATTTGTTCGTGTAAAATAGTAAATGATGAATTTCCCTGATTCTGTGATAGTTTTTAAGAACGGTAGCAAATTTTCACCACAATGTGCCTTTTCGAATGGTATTGTGCTTTGTATAAAAACATAATAGACAGGTTCTTTCTTTTACACAGAAACAGTACCCTTTGATTATACGACCGTGTGACTTTGGAATGTGAACCTTTTCATTTAGTGTGAAAGTGTGCTGATGTGCATTTTTCGTCATTGCCTGAAAATTATGTTGGCTTTCGAAGAGTTGCGTTTTCATTGTTTTTGTATTTCTAAGAAACAAATGTGGTAGTCGTTGTTATAGCAAATGTTAACTATCTCGTTTTCTATTGTATAGCGATTTTCAAGCATTTGCTGAGAATCTAATTACAATCGAAATCTTCATACAATCTGCATTTTCGAATTAAATAGAGATTGTAAATTACTAAAATTGGTGCAAGCTTTCAGACATACTGGTATAGGAGTTAATATAAATAAAGTAAACAAAAATGAATTACTTCAGGTGATGAGCGCTTAGCGTTTGTGATACAGTGCAGAGCCCGATTCATGTTTTCCACAAGAGCTTCCGAAAGTTTCTGTGCATCTGCATTTGTCGGTGCCGTTACTTTGCTATCCTCATCATCATTCGTATTTGCTATCGATTGAGAAATTGCACATGATGGATTAAACTTTCTGCATATACGAAAGATCTCTTCCATTACAAGCATCTGAAACAGAAACCTCTGTTCGATTACATTCTTATTTCAAGGCGGCGGAACGCATAAGGAAACGGCAGTTGTCATAAAAAAGGAGTTTTGATGGTTGAGAATCGTATTAGTTTTTTCACTTGGAAGTTGTTAACGTTCCGCTTTCATAAGCGACATTAAAGATGTTCTATTACAAACAGCGACTTACGTCATAGTAACGAACGGTTTTCAATAGCACATATAAATTGAATTCAATGGTAAAGATTCATACCTCAGAATTGGAGAGAAAATTTAGGATCTGCTCGTTGTAACACTGATATCTGACGCGCTTCGTTTATCAATTCGGAGAGAGACCTCGTCCGAAAAATTTAATTTTAAACATTTTAAAGTGGTAGATTTGCTGCCACATTTTCATGATATATACTTTATCCTTTCCTGGATCCTAATCTATTTTTCGTGTATCGTTACATTGAAGTTTCGATAGTATGTATTCTCTCATGAGTTTAGAGTATTTTAAGCACGTTTAGGTCGATGACTACATTATTCAATTGAAAAATACATTCATTTTTCATTCTACAATTCGTCCATATAAAGTACGAATTCGATTTGTCATAATAATTAACACACGATAGCACTTTTTCAGAATTATAAGGAGACATTCGTAATAACGCTTTAGTTAGATATTTTCATGGACCAAAGATCAAGTGGTCAACTCGTTAAGTTACTATGATTATAACTGTTTCAAGAAATAGCCATTAGTTCTGTTTTCCCTAACGAAACAACTAACAAACAAAGCTTTAATTCTATAATACTTCCAGATTACGATGGCGTTTTGTCAGATATAAAGTTAGGCAAACCTACTTTCTTCTGCATAAAATGACATCGTCATTTAGTTTCTATTGTCCATGAATTCAGGAGCGAAGAATGCTGGATTACTCACAACCGTATAAGCCGCGATGAGATGTAAGAATGAACAACTTTAACTAAATGGCAATAGCTATCATAGTTGACTATTCATTCATAACATCGACATACGAAGTGGATTTCATAGGAGTAAAGTGTGATACAGGTATCTACTATTAACACTACTCACTCTAATCCGTTTTTAAAATTTAATCGGTCGGCGTTCATCGTTAAATGTAAGATATAATCAGAGAAACGGTGAGTGCTTGAAGAAGTTGTTTCTGATGAAACTGTTTTTTGGGTCTAGACTTAGAGCTCTTCCAATTGGAATTGTTGAAATGTTAGGCAGAGTAGTCATTTTGACCTTTCCAGCCTATGAAAAAAAGGCGGTACCAGTGAAACGTCAACCAGTTTTGAATAAATACTACACTGGCAGTATCGCGTTTCCACAAGAGAAAAGTATAGAAATTCTGTAGGAGTACTTTGTGATGGATTGTTGCGCTGGCATTATTATGTTAATGTCATATTCTCTTTGATGGTTTCTTTCAGGTCGTATGATATAAAATGATATAAATCTCTCTTTCTTCGATAAAGTTTCATTTTTATTGGGAATAAAGTCATACAGGCGTTCACCCAGTTCGTTTCCCTCCTACTATGTGGGTCAGATGAAGTTCATCGGGCATTCTGCTAGGTTCAGTCCCGTCGTTGAAGACGTCAGCGATGACCTTTGAGAAGGTACTCCTTATCCAGTAAAAGTTCTATAAACCCATATAGCCCTCCTTTCCGTTACAGTTTTACGTTGGAGGAAGGCGATGAATATTTTAAAGCCGGTATTTGTTCACTTCTCTTCAACAGTAAGCGTCCAATTCGAGTTGTTATTTGTTCAAAGGAATCGATGTTAATGGAAAAACTCGTTTGACAAGGTTCTTAAACTCTGCCAACTCGTCTACTGCCATATATTTCGAGGAATTGTTAATCTACGGTGTCACCGACAATGTTGAATGGGATATATCTTCTCGTCTTGGCGAGTCCGATGATGTTCCTCTTCAATGTTCTTAGCCTACGTCGTACGGTTTTCAATACAGGATTTCATGTGGTAGGCTTCGTTTAGAACATCACCTTAGTTTTTATGGTATGGAGCGGAATCGGCACCAGTCTGCGTTTTCTCCAACAGAACGCTCATTTGAACACTTGCGGCGGATACGAAGCAGGCGATGTATGACAATGGACGTCGACGGGTGTTGGCATCGCTTCTCGGGCTTTTGGCAAAGATCGAAGTCTAGTTTCTTTTCTTATCGAATTAACCTTCGGTGGAGGTTCGAATGAATCTCGTCAAGGTTATCGGATTTTTGAAACCGGGTGGGATCGCCGGCTTGCTCGGACCCATCAAGGGTCGGGCTCGCGTTGTACTGCTGCAGAGATTGGGGCCACCCCTAGTGAGGAACATGAACAGGAGAAGAAAGAGGCAGAGGGTGTCCACATGTCGGAGGAATTCTGATGGGGTTGAGTTTTGGGACGTGAGCACGGATTCGGGCACAGAACAACGTCACATAGAATGAAAAACGTTTGCCTCTGTTTATTTTGATAAATGAAAGTTACGTGCGTATCACATATTAGCTATTGTGAACGTTTTCAATGAAGGAAAATCATTAGGTAATGTTCAACTCTTATAATGGAATAGGCCTGTAGACATGGAGGTAACAACACGAGGTCTTAATAATTGTTACATATAAACAATAAACTTGGCTTCTCAGGTGCACTCAGGCTACAATCTGAAAACAAACACACATTCGGATCCCATCCACATCAATCAAATTCCCAAGAAACTTCCTCTCCCTTATGTGACATTGCATAGAGCTAGTAGTTTCACCACACATAAAACTTGTATACACTGGAATGTTAAAAATTTTATCGATTTTCGTAACAAACCGTCTCCATCCGGTTATTGGTGAGATCATCAATATGACGAGTCTTTAGATCACGGATATCGCGTAATTCTTGCAAGAAGCGACATTTTGGTTTATTGAGACGCAATTTGTTCCAATTTTGCGGTGTTTGGCTTAGTAAATCGTTGTCAATGTGACCTTTCCAGGCGATGAAGAAAGCCAAACCGCAGAAACGTTAGCCAACATGTGATAAATAAATAATATTTGAACAACCTCGTGTTTGCTTAAAGAAGAAGTTTGCAATTATCTTAAATAGCATTCCTGCAGCTGTAAATTCCAACAACCGCATCGCTTTCGCATTCATATCATCATCCAATCAGACAGTTAGAAATTTGCGTGCTTACATAATTGAAGTAATTGAAATAAAAATCGTACCATGCAATACATTTAGATATTTCTAAAACGTCAGCACGTCTAAGTTAATCTAAGTTAAAATGGCTAAATTTCATTTGCATGGCCCAAAATCACACATGAATTGCATTACTATATTAAATCCGCACAGATTCGAAGAACTTCTTGAAAGATGGATGCTTTGATACTAATCCAATACAAAAAGTGCTGAGTTCCCACGAAGCATATTATTAAAAATAATATATAGGAATTGACGTCAGGTAATGCCACGGAACAAAACGGCACTATATGTATCACAATAAGCGGATCCCAGCACTTCCATTGAATTCGCTTTTCTTTCATCCGTTATCCAGTAAGGCGTTTGAATTTTTTCGTACGACTTCGGCAGCTGCATGAGGATTTTTCGGTCTTTTTATAAACGTTGTTAAAATGCTGGCGGAGCCGATTCTCCCTCAAATCCTGGGATAACTGTACTAGGGCGTTCCCATTTCTCCTTCACAGGTAGTTGCCAGTTTTGCGGATTGAGGGGGGCTAGTAGGTCCCGGAAGAGACCGGTAGCAATTTCCGATCTCATAGGGATGAGAGGCTTAGTGGAATATTATTGAAAATAATGTATAGAATTTTCGTCGGATAATACGACGAAGCAAAAGAAATCAAAAACTGATTTCCCCACAACAGTTTGACACTAGTTATGCTAGGTAATATCTCATGGCCATTTCTTTTTGAGACAGCACTTTGAGGTATTTATAAATCTTTACCCTCAATGCTCACTACAAATTCTGATAGAATTCTGAAGCTATTCTGAAGCTCGGGTAGCGCAGTGGTACGACTGCCGGTCAGTATACTCACACTCTTTTCTCTCCATCACGCTTCGTACCAACCAAGCTAACTTTTCTCCAGTGTCGCGATGTTGATACTAGACTCATCTGAGAAAAGCTTACTTCGAAGCACGAGGACTGGTAAGTGCCTGTTATGAAGATTATGGAACACGCTAGCACGGCTATTCTTGGATTCCAGGAAGAACTGACTCTACCAGCCCACGAGATTTATATAGAAAACCCAAAAATGTTCGAGTAACAGCTGAACTCATACGCAAAATCTGCTAGCCTTCATGATGAAAGATATTATGAATTTAATGCAATGGAAGAAGTGGTGGCATCCGCACACTGTAGTGTCAGATCTTGTAAAAGAGAAAACCGAAATCATTAAATAACAGTAGCACTGCTAAATAAATTTATAAGCCATATATGCATTCAATCACTGCTACGATGATACTAATACAGCCCAATGCATGACACGTCCCTAATGGACCAATCACATTAAACCGTTTTGCCTTTTATTTATATTCTATATTATCAATAATATAGTTAAATGCGTGATGGAGAGAGAAGAGTGTGAGTATACTAGGCATTCGTACCACTGGGCTACCCGTGCTTTAATTATATCAAAATTTGTACTGAGCATTGAGGATAAAGATTTATAAACACATCAAAGTGCTGTCTCGAAAAGAAATGGCCATGAGATATTACCTAGCATAACTAGTGTCCAACAATCTGAACTACTAAAACGTCATTAAAATTGATGTTAAACAGTTGAACACGCGTTTTACTAATATCAAGGTTCTAACGTACAGCTATAAATACTACTGGGGGACATTCAATCGCCCCTATGATTTGTTGCCACCTTATTGTGGTTTGGAGGCGTTCTTTAATGTCGAACTGCGATGCGGAATAGGTTATTATTTCGCCCAAAAGGGTTATCTAAGCTGAAAATCAGCCCGATAACATTTTCACACGTAAACTAAATGGGAATAAAATCTCAAGGCCGCGAATCTAACACTATTTCAAGCTAGACTAACGACTGCCCATGTAACGGTCTCACAAAGCACCATACTAAGAGCTTTCTTTGATTCCAACTAAGTCTTTTAAAACTAGTAGTATACAATTTTTTTAAATAGATAACGAGTTTATCCTAAAGTATCACGGATTTAACGGACCGTAATCAAATAAAAGTGAGGGCTATTATATTATTGAGGTTTCTGTTGGAAGTGGTTACTGCGGACTAATTACTAGATACCGTTAACTGGTGGCAGCGAACAGTTTCTAAACAAAAGTAAGGAAATAAATGGAAGTGGTAAGAATTCTCGAGCAAGACTAACGAAGTAAGTTAGTGGGAACAGTAGTTGAAAAGAAGGGAGACAAGTAAATGTAACTAGGTGTGAAAATAGTTGTGGAAAAAAAGTAATAAATTAACTGTATATTTTCTCTTTTATAGCTAGCCTGGGGCGCGTGTAGCGCAGTGGTTAGAGGTTGCCTTGCAATGCACGCTGAATTCGATCCCGCGCCCGGGCTCACCAAGCCTTCCATCCCTCCGCGGTCGGCAAATTGGTACCAGAATTGTCTGGGAGGATAAAACACTGACTTGGCACATTGGCTGGCCACGGCAAGTCATTGTATAGGCCACATATGCATTCAATCACCTCTACGATGTCAAATGAAGTCGAATGCAGGACGCATCCCTCAGGAATTGATCAACGCCGGCTACTTCATCCTTTATCTTTTTATAGCTAGCCTATGGCTTGTTGTTGCACTAAAATTGAATCGTTCACTTTTTATAAATATTGATCGATAGGAGAACAGCATTGAGACGATTTTCCACATTAACTAATTCTATACGTACAATAAAATCAATGAGTAATATATTGTTTCACGTATAAATTACTTACTTCCATGACTCGTCCTCACAACTAATCCCATCATGTCTGTTTTGATTGCTCAAGATATGAATGCGTTCAACATAAAAGCTATTCCAGATTGCATTAGTCCATTTTGAAACGACGACATAACTTTGTTAACAAACTCTCACTGCTCTAACTGTCAAAGGAATACAAGAGGGGCGACACAATATCACCAAAGCTGCATTACAATAGCAGCTACTCGTCTGGAACAACAAAGGGATGGATACCTGTTAACTGACGTTAACCTCTCCAACTTACTTTTCCCTAGAGACATTCTTCTATTTTCAAGCAGCACTGCAGAAGTAGAAACAGCGCTTACCAACTCAATAGAGCAGTGGAAAGCTTGTACTTAGGATTAGTCAGAAGACAATCTAATTCATGAAGATCTAATGTAAACAAGAACAAATTATCTTAGTTGGATAACCAGTTGTGAATACCACATGCTACGCATTCTTGAAATTTTCAGGTTCACTGAGTATAGATAACGAATTATGAGAAGAACTCAGTAGAAAACAGCGAGCAAAATGGACCACGTTCTGGCCGTTGATCATTTTGCTGATCCCGCGCTACCCGCTCACTCACTTGATGCAACAGTTCTTCCAAATCTATGCTGTGCAGCAAAAAAGTGAGCTGATACTTCGGCCATATCGAAGAAGTTACGCATAATACACAGAGCACTTGAGCGACGTTTTCTGAAGATGTATCGGTCATATAGTGAAAAAAAGAGGACGTCGTGGACGAGAAGAACAATTAAGTGGATATTAAGAGAATCAAGACAAGATCAAAGGAGAACACCAAGAAGATAGATCAGTGTGTGCATTACACACGTAAGGCAGCAACACCCTAAAGATTAAGATTCTCAAATAGGGTCTGAAGCCACACGCGACTACCTCCCTTCTATGGATGAGGAATACCACAAGACGAATGGAATCGCTGCGCCTGTCTAGTTTTTTAAGGCAGATCGTGTAAATAGGGATCTCGGTTTTTAATCCTGGTGTTCGTGATTATTTTCAACAACTGAATGACTCTGAAATCTGAAATGAAAATGAAAATTTCAAAGCAGTTTGATCTCTTGTCGATGTTTAAAAATCGAAGAAGCTTTGTACTACTGTCAAAATTTAATTAGAAATGTATAACTTTTCTGTACAATTTATACCAAATCAGTTCCACGGATCGTATCTCAGGCAGTACTATGGCATATTTTTTTACTGTTTTTTGAGCTTGAAATAACCGTACTACAATGCGTGGTATTTGTTTGGATGGATCGACCAAGGCTTTTTGTTTCTCGGCGCGAACTTCAGCGTTATTACTTCCATCCACTTTGAAGCAAGCCATTTTTACTGCCTCAATTTATTCATATCCTTCCAACAATAAGCATCAGTTTTTCTTTCGCAAATACCTACTCGCCGTTATTAATATCACTCACTTTCCGGAGTTTAGAGAGACTAGTAACTATGTCCAAAGATAATGTCATATCCTAAGCTATTTATGAGAATGCGAACCAAATGCGGATAACAAGTGGCTCGGAAATAAATTAGTTTTCCAACTTTAAACTCATATTTCACAGGAATATTTCATACGTTTAGATAAAAACCATTAGAACTGCACGTCTTTTCCAACACGACATTATTAACTTATTCCATGACGATGAAATGATAAGCCGCTGTAGCCCACGGATTCATTCTAAACTTTGTATCATTGAAGCTCGACCAGCGATGTGAATAATTCAAAAGGATTTCATCAGGGAAATACGATGGTTTTTGTGAAGAAGGTAGTTTGATATTTGCAGCTGCTGTACTCGTATTATAATGAGATTTAAAAATTGAATGAACTGCGTCTATAAAAAACCTATAGGAATAGATTTTAATGAGGTAATTTGTTATGTAATTCTGATCGAGTGAACATGAATTTATGTGCTTTAGTTTCTGAAAATTCTGAATAATCATCGCTGAGTTAAAAGCTCAAATTTTCCTAGAATTTTCACAAAAATGGTGCTATGCACATTTGACCCACGTATGTCTAGTTTTGACGTCTGTTTCATCGAGAACATTATGCTTCTAACATCTGTGAAAGATATTTAAATTTTATTCGAATATGGAATACATACAATCAATGAATGCTCAGTCGACGGACTGTTCAAGCAATACTCGCTTCTTTTTCCAGATTTTATTTGTTCAGAACAAGTCGCCAACTATTGAATATGTCCTTTGAAGAATTCATAATTCTTCGCAAGTATGCTTTGGGAAAAATGAATACT
This sequence comes from Mesoplodon mirus, assembly GCF_964341445.2. Lineage (NCBI taxonomy): Eukaryota > Metazoa > Chordata > Mammalia > Artiodactyla > Ziphiidae > Mesoplodon > Mesoplodon mirus. The sequence continues at coordinate 18,510 of NW_028294042.1, read as the reverse complement.
GTTGAATTGAATATGAAGATAAATCGTTGCTCCCTTTTCTCCTCTCGATATCACGTGAATTACTGTTCGCTTTTTTGAAAGTTCATAAGACTCTTCATTAAATATCATTAAATGAATAATGAAAATAGCGTTATAAACTTTATCCTACTAAGATGCGTATTGTGGGATTTGCAACTCTACTGAAGGGGAAAAAATAGGTTTCGTATTTCCAATAATATGACAAGACTATCCGGTCACGGTGTGTGTTATTCTTCAGAAACAAGTCCATAGTCGATTCCATGATCAGAAGAAGCTCGCTTGCGTAGTTTAAGATAAGGATGAACAAAAAATCGTTTTTTCGCCAATTCCTTTTCCTATACATATTCTAACAATTCTGTGAAATTTTGATTCATATCACTGAACATCTCAATCTTTGCCCACTTTATCTCCACTGTAACTTTTCTGCGAAATAGATGTTCAGCGTAGTTCCCCTTATGCAAAACATCCAATTCTTCGAAAAACTGGCGGTTATTATGTGTCCATATACAATTTTGATAAATTTATTAATTAAGCGCAAATCCAATAGATGGTTTGATCTGGTTAGTTCCAATGCTAAGGAGTACGCTGCTAGGTAATAATAGGTATTATAGTTAGATGTACGTTATTAAAAGTGATAATGCACTTTCTCTGAGGCGAAAGTAGATCCACGGAATGAATTCCTCATCGTTGTTCGAAGTGTACTTGTACCTTCTGTGGACGTGTGATTACATTCAAGCATATATATGTTGACATATTTGAGTGTATATGGATTCAAAAAAAAATCGCCGGAAAGCCGACAATTAAGCAACCCTTCGATGTCGCTGCCAAAAATTACAAGTAAGGCTCGCACCTATTTTATTAGACTCCGAAGACCAATGAGTGGATGCAGCTATCACTGCGGAGTCTAAGGTGACACCTATGAATAGTTCGTACGTAAAATACAATGCTCACATTATAATTCATCATTGTGGCTAAGGTTTCGACGCCTTCACCTTCTTCAAAGACGCAACGATTCAAACTCAATGCCTGAGGCAGTTGCTCTTTTCGACGAGTTTTTGTCCAGTTGAAATGAGTACAGTAGAAGGAGCACTACACTAATCAACTGATCTCACTCAATAGTGTCCTTTCATAAAAGACGGTTCATAATCGATTGTTCATTCAAGATTATGGTTCCATGATGAGAATCTATCAGAATACAGTGTTTTATTTCATTCGATTCAGCTCTGTACGACAACGCCAAAGACTGTTTATACATAGTAAAGAATAACGTCAGTGAATATCCGATTCATATCATTGCGGCACTGGAGAAGGCAATGTTATCGAAACAATAGCCGCGGTAAACATATGTAACAATTTCATAAAAGTTTATTAATAAAGCGAGGGTAGTTTAGAAATTGCAAAGACTCTGAAGGAAAAAAGAACGACAAAGCAAGGGGCGCGGATGGTGTAATGGGTAGCTCGTGACCCCCAGCCGAATAAGAAAATCGCGTGTCCGAAGTTCACACCGCCTCCGAACTTTGCAAATATCTCAGCATTAAAGCGCTTATATTTCGATTAACAATAACACTGCCGATAAAAATAAGTGGTAATTGTGAAAGTCGGTATGATTGCAAAGGTTCAGTTTGATCATATATCACGGATTTTCCTAATGAAGAATTTCACTGAACCATTAAAAACGCTCTTATTCTAATCTTTCATGCATAAACCTTTACTTTTAAAGATCATTTCCATGTTATCAACATGTTAGCGTGATAAAGTGTAGTAGATAATCAATATTTTAGCTTCCATCACTGCAACACAGTCGTAATCGAAAATTGAGGACGCTCTTTGAAGTAATGTTGGTCACAGTGTTAATCGTTCTGTTGTTAATTGCTGGAAGGTAAGGTTATTCTCAGGAAAGAAAAACTAATATTAATAATAATAATAAATTAATATTAATAATAATAATAATAATAAATTGTGTTTACTGTTTTAACACTTAAAATCTTTATTATAATGATGTGAGTACAAAAGAGAACCATACGATTCTTGTATTTCAGACAGCTTTATTCAATTATTCTATATAGTCCTTAAAACATGAAACCTCCGCAAGTGAGAAGAATGCGCCCTAAAATAATCCAAATGTTTTGTAATTGAATAAAATTAATGAATAAAACAGAATATCCTACAATGCTTGCCCATTATGACACTTTCATTGCGCTAGACATTGTCGTTATGCTTTCCAATATTTCTGTTGTTTTTTATTTTATTGGATTTATATTGATGGGAACTTCATAACAATTGTCAAATAAACTATTGCAAATTCGTCAAGACACTGTATTTGGAATGTTCGTCCTACTGAATTCATGTGTATTGATCGGTGATAGTAATTTGCTGTTATCTTGATAAGTTGATAGATTGATAATATAGCTTGTGTATCACATCATTTAACGTTTAAGCGCAATTTGCCTCTTATTTAAAGCTTTTATTTTCTACAACTGCTTGATTTTCGACGATTACAATCCTCGATGTAAACAGTGGCTGTTTATACAGCAGTTTACTATGCCATTGAATTCTAGGCTTTAACTTTCTCTTTCGTGAATGAATGCGCGTCCCTATGGTTCTTAAGGCTCCAAAGAAAAGGCGAAGTCACTTAAAACCTTAGGCATTACGAAATTAACCTTGTCTTAAAATTAAGCAAATTGTAAATTATGGATCTTTCTGAGGTTAATTTTATATCTGATTTGGAAGTATTGGACGGTCCAAGACAGTTCTGTTCGATAACCAAACCGCAATTCTTGGGGGATGAAGTGTTTGGCTTCCGTCACGAAATATTGCAGAATTGCGTCGGTGATTGCTTCTCTCTAAGTGTCTCTTTATAATCTCTAATTGGAGTGATTTCGAAAAAATGCATACCAAATCGCAATGAAAAACTTCTCTATATTTTGCCATTTACTTGGCAATTTCATCTTTCAGTAACTGAGTTTTCATCTCTATAGCTGCTCTTCTGACTGGGTCCATTTCCTAAAGCAAACAACAATGTTTATAGATTATTTAGTCTATCTGCATAAGGGTATGAAGAAGAGAATGCATCTGTCAAGTTTGAACTGACCTGAGACCTGTCTTGTGCAAGTTTACGTATGTTCTCTTCAACTTGTGAATATGGTATATAGCAGCGAACCCGGGTTATTCAAAAAGACTGCGGTAATGTTGGTGAGTAAGCATTCAATCACTAAACAGTAAATGTTTATGGTTGTACGGTATTATTATCCTAAGCAAATAAGGATATTTAGGGAATGAGCGCCTTGTGCTCCGCTTACTCTTTCAACCACTTGTCTACTTTTTTCGAGTTAGTTATAGCTAATTCCTTAATTTTTATTTCTAATTCCTTGACTATTTTTTCGTTTTCCATTTGACGTTGTAGACGACCTTTCTCCTTATACGTCACAATATTGTTGTTCTCCGGTTTTCTTCCTGATCATAGAATTTCGACAATGTAATATTGCTATGAAATCATCTCGTTCCAATCAATATATATCGATTATACAGTGTTAATAGCTAGTATCTTTGGATACTGCCATGTGCAGTATCAGACTCACCTCTATAAGTTTTTTAACGAATCCGTCCACATTCCAGCTATCTTAAAGTAACAAAATCAACAATCACTAAAGATTATAATTATCAGCGTAGTTTAGCTAATACCTATTCCTTTATGAATGTATGACACAGCGTGATGTTAGGAATGGATGTTAAAGTTAGAAATAATAGAAATGGCATTCCGACCGCTGAACTTCGCTTAAATAGCTTTATATCACGTGCATCTTATCAAGTCTCTTATCAGCTGATACGGAAAGCAGTTTTACGTAAAAATACATGTGTCGGTCAACATTATTCAACGGTCTTCAGCAAGTGGGGATTTTTTTAGAATCTAAGCAGAATGATGCACTTGACTAACATAATCTCATCAACGCAATAATGTTATAACTGGAAAAGTTCGTTTGCCTAGTAGAGTCGAATTAATTTTATTTATGAAAAGTGAAATAAATTACATACAGTTAGACATAATGTGATGTTTCATATGTCCACGATATGCTCTTAGAATATTGTGGGATCCTATAAATGGCTAACATCTAAGGTTAATAAAGTTATCTAAAGATTCAATGTTGATCAATCACTAAGTAATGCATTCGATTCCATTAGGCAACTTTAACCTGTGCATTACATTTGCCCAGTCTTGATGTTAATATAACATTCATTCCACATTGTTTTGGAGGGTTTTGTATTCGTTAAAGTTTGAAGGTTAGAAGTATGTCTGAAACGATTCGTTACTATCTAAGAGTTTTCGGAAAAATCACATAAGTAGATTCTACCTGGTCGTAAAGAGAAATGGAAGCTATGGTAAGATGGTAGTGAAGCTGCAGTTCGTTACTTTCGAAAATTTATTACTTTAAAGACAGCTTATGAGGCAGTTCTAATGTTAGATGAATGTTTTAATTGACAGCGCTCAGTTAAATGGTTGTTTGCTAATCAAAAACAGAATCGCAAGCTTAAAAAGACTTCGAACTTTGAGAAGATGAAATCGCCGTTTGATCTTGGATAGCTATCTCTGTCCATTAGAAATTTTTTTAATTAAACATGGTGAACTTTAGAGGGGAATGCTATTGCCGGAAACCAATACAATGTATTAGTGTTGGTTATGAGGCAGCTCTCATTACTGAACCGAAAAAAGCCGATCGTATTGTACAAAAACGGACGACGTAACAATTGTTGAACCCAGAAGGTGAACAAGTTGGAGTCTGGAACTCTAACATGCCTTCTTTATTTTCAATAATGGCTATTCGTCGATTACCATTTTTTGAAATTGGAAACAATTTCTTTACGAGAAGATACTTACGAATGAAGATACAGTAAAGAATGCTATCGACGAAAACAATATTTATTACACGACGGTTTTTTTTGCGTACGCTTTTGGTACTTCTGAAAGTATAGCAGCCGCTTAAAGTGTGCATGGGTGAGCTATATCCTTGTCACAGGTCAAAAAATCAGTCAGACGTACTGCAGGACATCACGCGTGATCGCAAGGCACTCATTCTTGCCGTTCATCTTTTTGTTCTTGACATTAATCCATTTTTTGCGTTATTTCCTATTATTTGCTCCTACCACTCCACTCCATATTTTATAGTTTTAATAACCCTAGAAACTTGCCATTTTCGAACTAATGTAATCGCGTCATCACTTATGAGTTTGCTAACTTACTTACTACAATATTTTTTAACTTAAGAAGAATTTTTTGATTGAAAGCTAATTTTATAAAGAAGATTAAGTGAAATCATACAGGAAACATAATGAAAATTGTAAATAACAAATACGAAACTAAAATTTGCTAAAATGTTCAGTTGAGCGAAAAGTTTCAGTTGCTAAATAATCTACAAGTGTTGTTTTGTTTTTTATGTTACCGCATTCCGATGCAATCAAAGAAGTTTCGATTGTTTTTCTTTTTTCTTTTTGTGTTTTGCTTCGAAATCTAACATTTTGATCAAAAGACAATCGTGGCATGCATATCGGATATTGCAAAGCATTTAATATAATTACTTTTTCAATATGACTCGTGCAAAGATTCATAACTTTTCATATCTTTTAATATTCGAAAATTCCTTAATAAATCGCGAAACTGGCCGAAGAGAATGAGAGTTTCGTCTACGTTGTTATCACTAACACAATCATTTGTAACCACCGCTCCAAATGCTGTATATAAGAGTGTTCTGAAGGCGAGTAATGTTCGTTTTCATCGAGTAACACTTATTGCCTCGACTCATAGAAATGTAGCAGTCAGGTGTGTTTCGTATCGAGTAAGTGCCATTATACTATTTCGATATTTATTTGCTATATTCCTCTATTCGTCTGTCTATACTTTGTGTAAGCGTCGTATTCACTGATTGTAGCGGTCCTTTGAAAGTGGGCATATCACAACTCAGCAATTTGTTGACATGGAAAAGGTATAAGCACTTTAAATAGAAAGGATATAAATAGGAAGGTGAGTATTACAGTACTAAAGTCGATTTCATGACAGTTTCACTGCTACAGTCATTAGTTTCATTACAACTGTCTATCGTAAAAATCAATTTGCTCATTTGTATGCAACTGTTTCTATTCGTGTTGACCTCTTCATATAATGCTTTCTCGTTTTCATCACTATTATTGTAAACGTTGACGTTATTCTAATCTTTTGGTAATTCATTGAAACATTCGCTTATTTACGGTCATCGTTATTTTGTTGAAAAAGAATCCGATTTACCTTAAAGAATCATCGATTTAACGAATCGAGGAAAAGATTTTCTGGGATGTGGTGTACCACATCCTAAATTTCACAATCAATTGATATGACGGCATATGCAGTGAGGAGTAAAGATTAAGATTATTATTATAAAGGTTTTTGTCGTAAATCAGCGTCATTTTTTCAGTTGTTAGAGAAGGCTAACTACATTTGTGTGCTTGAGGACTTCTCAGCTCAATCAACAATATTATTCGTCAATATTACAGATGAAAGTGAGAGCTTGATTGAAATTGCGACTAACGAACAAAATACCATCAGAATACACAACTAACAAACAGACTATAGCCAGAAGTACTTGAATAATCGAAAAATAATCTCAGCTTATCAACTCCATGTTTAACACAACGCCAAAAGCTTTTCGATAGCTAAAGATAATTTATGATCACTAGAGTAAATTATGGCGATTACTTTCCATCCCATCATGCCATCATATAGATATTCATCCCATCATAATATCATGATAATCCTTATCTCACCATGCGATCATGTGATCCCCATCTCATTATGCTATATATTTTTCCTACCATCATATTGTCTCACTTTCTTGCGCAACTTTATTATACTAAACATTCCTACACCTTTTAGAGACTAGAGGAGTATTGACAAATTGACCATTAACACTCGATCGATTGATCTGCGTGATCTCGATGGACCCTCTTATCTCTGGAGCATTATATGATTTCATTCGACTCTGGTTGTCTGTTTCTTCACCCTGTAGTCACACTGTGGTCAGTCGTCATCGTTCGCTCACCGCTTAGCTCGCTGTCGCCGCTGCTCGTCATTTTTTTTTCATCATACAAATATTATTACATTTCGTTATGTGTAATAAGTCACATTAATAGATTTCGTTCATTCGCATGTTGTTCATCAAACGTATGTTCATATTGAATGTATTAATTAGCATTCTTATATTTTATTGCTTTATTATTACTATTGCTTCTCTTATCACATCATAGTATTCAGCAAAATTTATTTATTGAAGTTGTTCGTTAGCTGAAATGTAAAGGCAGTCTATCACCTTTCTTGTGCTAGTGATCTACTGATCAGTGGATTCACTCAACGTCACACTCCTAGGTGCTCGCATCCAGCCATTACCTTTGATGCCCGTACTTCCCATTGGTGAATTGCAATTTCTGATCCTATGCACAACGTTCTATTCTATTCCATTGTTTAGTTTACATGTCAATAATTCTACCGTGTGGCTTATCGGCTTATAGGCTTTTTACGGCAATATGGTGAAAGCAAAACCGGAATTGAAGTCGTGTAAATATCGTCAAAACAGCACAGGGACACCACAAGACAATAGCCGACTGCACCACTAGAGGATTAAATAAGGCTGAGTTAAAGGATCACATGTTGTGGCAAGCGTCCTGCTCATTAGGAAGTCACTGGCACGAAACTACAATCGCCTATTCAGCATTCCAAGAGAGAGCCAGCAAAATGAAATATCTCTAGTCACTCAGCAAAGTAGTACCTACACCCATGGAGGAGTAACTCCATTGGGAACGATTTAATCAAATGACAGCAGCAAAGAGAACAACATTTTACGTCCTCAGATTCATTAACAAATTAATTTTGAACGTAGGTAAAATACTACGCGAAAACGGATATGGCTCACCTTTACAGCCGGTTGTCTGTGCCCGTCGGTCTCCAGTTTCTGATAGAGCCACTTCTGGCTCTCAGACTGGACAAGCTGCATCTAGATGACCGCGACGTGTGGTGCCTTCTCCGCCGCCACGTCAGAACCCTGATCCATTCACGGTCACCATGATTAATCTGCCTACCACTCTCCAAGCACTGGCTGATATTGCAGCGCTACTTTATGTTGGCACTCGGTTTGAAATGCTGAACCCAATTTCTGGACTCGTATAACCGAATCATCTTCTGGTTAATCCTCATAAAAGTATTATCCACAGTATTATCTTCAACACGACTGTTGGAGGAGACTCTACTCTAATGAGTGTGAGTTAAACCTCGATAATTGCAGTGGAGCTCAATTTAAATTTTTTTCGGAAACATATAAATGAAGAATATTTATTGATTTGTTACAGATTTCATCAAACCGTATTAAAAGATCGAAGTTAGATTGCGAACAACAGGTCTTTTTCGAATTATTGGAAGGACATAGCACACCGAGTGCTAAGGTGAGTAGTAACTACGTGTGCCTTGTCCATCTAACTATTTCGAAAAGTCAAATAACGAGAAATAACATAAATAAATTTTACAGGCATCAGGTGCTTTGTATTTTCGGCTCATTTTCCGAGCTGGTCTTTCATGTGATCCGGAAAGGTATACACGTTTGGTGAGTTTGGTAATCAATATCTAAAAGTTGCTTTGATATATTGAACTCAGCGAAGTTTTTATTCGTTACCTCACTAACGGTGGTGCATGTAGCACAGTGGTTAGAGGTGCTCTTTAGTACACATAGGTTTGATCGATAGTTTGATTATTTTTCTCGGGCGCATCGAGTCCTTCATCTGTGAGAGTCAGCAGAATGGTAGATGAATTGATTATTGAGCTGCAAGTATTTCAATAATGATGTCCATGGCGATGATGAAAATGCATAATAATATTTACATTCTTTTTTTCGGATTGTCTTAGCGCAATGCATTGATGCCGTTTATCATAAGCAAGGCGCTGATGCGGTCCCCCATCGGGCTCACCTTCCATCCCTCCAATTATTACAAGAGTTGTCTAAGTTGAGCTAGCTCTCTCCATTCGGCAAAAAGTGATGACTGCCTGCAATGATATCAAAATGTCATACCATATCTAACCTAGGATACGAGCAGTATTCAAACATATTTATAAGGAAAACCAAAAATCCACAAGAAAAAACCGATGCTCGCTTAGAAATTCGAACACATTCGTCGTATATTGATGTGAGGAGATCGGTCGAATGTAGGAAGTGTTGTAATCGGCAAAACATGACATTACATAATATGTAACATAAAAACTCTTAAGCCAATGACTCAATAGTGTTATCCATGTATAGTAGTGACCAGCGGGCTTTGTGAACTGTCAAGTGATCGTCCGATTCCGCAGGAGACTACCTTGCCCAATACCTTCGATAACTAGTATTCAGCTACGACTATTTGAACGAAAAACTTTATGACGACAACGTAAATGCATTTCCAAATGCACATTCTTCTTTTTATTGTTTTGAAAGAATGCATCAACACCGTTATCCATGTATGGTGCCGATTTTCATTCGTTAACAATGATTGTCGCTTTTCATAGCCAACAAATTGATCGTTACCACATTATCCAGCTTAGCTACATAGAGCCCTGCTTTCTAATTTAATCTCTTATGGCATTGAACTAATTTCGTTTATTGAAAGAATCAGACGTGGATTTGTATTCGCGCTTAATTTTACGACTATCCACAAGAAGCACAGCGAAGTGCTCTGTATCCTTCGCTTACTGAGCGTTATGAACCAAGATCTGTAGTCAGTTTAAACCAATCAATGGCTGCACCTTCACGCCTAGATTGTTCGACGCTCGCTGTTCCACGTCGCATGAATTATTAGACTACTTGACCAAGCGTATGGGGGTAAATGCAAGTATCAGCAGAAGCCTATCGAGAACGGATACAGAAGAATATTTCAGAAATACATCCAACGACACCAGAATTACGTATCACAACGGAGAGTATGAAATGACTTTGAGGGTACTAGTACGAAGCCGTCAAAATAAATACCACCATTCCTATGCATCAAAGCTTAAAATTTTGAGTTTATACCACGATGAGCACGAAATCAGCAATTGTAGAGGAAGAATGGGCAATGCGAAAATATCATTCGAACAACGACCAATGTTAATCATTCCAAACACCTCACTAGCTGAAGCAGTAGTGTACGCAGCAAGTCTCATGCATCATTACATAAGCTAAACGATGACTAAAGGAAGAATCGGTTTTGGATACCAGGTGTTTCGAAAAATTGCAAGGAAATGTTTCCATTCCAGTAAATGATCACTGTTCCGTTGAAATACTCAAACATGAATGACCTTTAAAAAATACAAGAAAGATGAATGCGTTTTTAACTGGAAAACAAAATGACGGCATCACAAGAATCTATCTAGTGCTGCTTGACTATTTGGAGCCGACAATATCTCATTAGGCTACGAGAAGGACGTAGATCCCTCATCGACGAAAAAGATCCTCATCATTCCCTCACAATTTGCAATAGTGTTAATCGCCGATCTATTGCTACTGAGGAATACGTGGGAAGTAGTGCGTGTCAGGAAATTTCAAATCTCTGCACATGGAATGATTAGAGTGGCACACCTCTCATCACCAAACAGACACATAACCAAAAGACCCATAAATACACTAATTCTACTGAGGTGAGCAGACGAAGTATCACTGAATAATTCAATAATCAGTGGTATTCCAGCGAACTCTGCCAATCAAGAGATAAAAAAGGTTGGTAAAACCAAAAAGAGTCGCTCAGAAACGTCACGAACTCCCCACGAACGAAAGCACCCACAGCAAACAACATAATATAAGCAAGATCTTAAAGACCTTAAAGGTCTTAGAAATCTCAAAGATCTTAAAGAAATGCTTATATAGCGTGGAGCTTGCACGAAATTTTGTAATTTCCACTGGTCTGTATTCAACTGTATTTTTTGCGGTAATATTGTTCTGTTGTCATTTGCATCCCAAACATCTGCCACTGAAGAGTGGACCTTCATTTTTGGAAGCAATAAAAAGAAAAGGTTCGATGATGCCAAGCAAAAGTCGTATCTACAATTGTTACAGCAGCCGTTAACTACCCATAACCACTCATTTGTACTAGTATGCCATAATATTCAAGCAAAGACCAGTTCAAAAATTTCTTTGCTTTTCTAACATTTTCGCTCCTTTTTGGAAACATGGAATAGAGTTCAACTGATAGTTCAAAGAAGTTTGCTAAATGCTTACTATGTAAAGTTAATGCGTAATTTATCTATTGTTAGTCACTGGTTAGAAAAGCCTTCAATGCCTCATTTTTCACGAAAGAAACCGAAAAACGAAAGACCAAAAGAAAATCATTTTGTAAACCTGATATGAGACCTTCCGAGCCGAAGTTGGCTGCTTGTCGCCGGTTCTTTGGTGAAGTTTGCAGTGGCGGACGTCCCAGGACCACACTGAAATTCTGGCCTATCCATTACAAAAAGGTTGGTTTAGTCATAAAGTAGAAAGTTTTATACATGTAGTAAAAAGATATGTTTTATACATATTAAATGTATTAAAAGCACAACTATATCTGAGGTACCGAAGCATCTACATGTATAAAACTTATCTACAAGTTAGACTGCTCGGTATTTCAAGCTAACTGATCCAAAGCGCACATCTAGTATGAGTGTTTGAAATTTAGTCCACCACTTTTAAAGTTTAAGCATAGACAAGTGTTAATACATCATTGATATTTGTTTGATATTTTATAAGTCCACGATATGCTCTTAGAATGTTATGGGTCCAATGGATGGCTAACATCTCATGTCAATGGTTAATAAAGTTTTTATCTAAAGATTCGACGTTGATCAATCACTAAGTAATGCATTCGATTCCATTAGGCACCTTTACCCTGTGCGTTACGTTTGCCCAGTCTTGTTGTTAATGCACCATATATTCCACATGTTTTTTGAGGGTTTCGCATTGGTTAGAGTTTGAAAGTTAGAAGTATGTCTGAGGACGACTCTTCACTATCTAAGAGTTTTCAAAACATTCACATAAGTGGATTCTACCTGGTTGTAAAAAGAAGTAGAAGCTATGGTAAGACGGTAATGAATCTGCAATTGGTTACTTTCGAAAATTTATTTCTTAAAGACAGCTTATGAGGCAGTTCTAATGTTTTAATTGACAGCGCTCAGTTAAATGGTTGTTTGCTAATCAAAACAGAACCGCATGCTTAAAAAGACTTCGAACTTTGAAAAGATGAAATCGCCGTTTGATCTTGGATAGATTTTTCTATCCATTAAACTTCTTTTAATTAATTAAATGTGGTTGAACTCTAGAGTGGAATGGTATTTCCCTAAGCCAAAACGATATATTAGTGTTGATTAAAGAAGTTAGTTTCATTAACAGTTTAATTGCTACAGTCGTTAGTTTCGTTATAATTGTTTATCGCAACAAATCAATTCGTGCACTTGTATAAAACTGTTTCTATTGTTCACACTCTCCATATAATATTTTCTCATTTTCATCACTATTCTTGTAAACATTAACGTTATTTTAATCTTTTGGTAATTTATTAAAACATTATTTACTTATCAACGGTCGTCGTTATTTTATTGAAAAAGAATCCAATTTGCTTTAAAGAATCATTGATTTAACGAATCGAGGAAGAGATTTTCTGGGATGTGTGTGTACCACATCCTAAATTTCACAATCAATTGAATCGGCCTATATATATTGCATGGTTTGTTTCGCTAAGTATAGCTCTTTCGCTCTTTTCTTAGTGAATGTTAATGTTTTCGTTAATTTTGTTTTTCTTCCCTTGTATATTTCAGTAGTCTAACGTCTTTGAGGTTTTTAATGAAATCTTACTCTTATTTGACTTCATTTTCCGCATTTATTTGAGAATAGTGCGGAACAATGCGATAAAAATATATCCGGGGCGAACCGAACGAAATGACAAGTCATTGTTTTTATCCCCCCAGATAATACTGGTACCAATTTGCCAACCCGGAGGGATGGAAGGCTCGGTGAGCCCGGGAAGTGGCGTCGAATCTCCGATCGCTACACGCGCCCACATAATTATATTTTTTTATATTTCTTAAACTTCATGTAATTTTTAGCCGGCCATCTATTGAGTGATCTATATCTTTTTTGAAACAAGCAATAGCTAGTTCTTTGATTAGGTTGGTATCAAATTTGCGATGCTAACTTGTTTGCTAACGTTTTTCTTTGCGATATTACCCTAATGGTCATTACTTTTCAAGTCTATTCGAAAAGTGGATGGCTTGGGTTTATTGATTGGTGGGTGTGAAACCATCTCTATATGACCATACTCATTTTTTATTGGAGAATATTAACATCATTCCATACAATTTCAGCATATCACTTGAAGAAATGTGTATTCGTCTTGTTATAAGGAATCTGCAAAAAATTGTGTCCAGCAGGAAAAGGCAGAAGTAACGCAATGGTTTTTTCGTTTTTTATTCTTTATCTTATATTTTGATTATTAAAGCTATATATTAAAGGAACCAGCCTGAGCTAGAAATTAGTGATAGGCTGTTGGCAGAAAGCCACAAGAGGCCATTAAATTGATCGTTTGCTCGACATGTGAGTTTCAACACATCCATGAAGACCATCTATGCAGCTATAGTTTTGTATCTAAGGATATTCAAATCCTCGAAGCGCCTTCCAATTTAACGATAATGGAAGGACGGAAATGTTCCATCCATGTTTTATATGAGAGATGGACGGAAAACGAAAGTAGTTAGTGTTTATTAATCCCTGAGGGATGCGCCACGCATGCGACTTCATTGGACATCGTAGAAGTTAGTGCAGGTTTCAGAAATGATATAAATACTTCTGTTATAAACTCTGTACTGCAAATCTGCCACATGCAATGGTGGCGCAATGTGTTCAGTTCGTTTTAGGGAATCGCTGAGCATCATACCATTCTTCTAGGGTTTTTGCGAAAACCTTTGACCATAGCAGGTGCTCTGCGGGATGCTGTGCTCTTGACATATCGAGTGATCCAAGCAGTGACTGCTCTTGTCCATCAACATTCCAGGAATCGACCTATATATATTGCATAGTTTGTTTCGCTAAGCATAGCTTTTGTACTCTATTCTTGTTGTTTTCTGAAATTTTTGCTTTATTCCATTGGTATATTTCAGTAGTCATTTGGAGTTGTAGGTTAGGAATTCTTTGCTTCTGTTTAGGAGTTTTACAGCTTGAAGCATAACTGTATTGCTCATAACCACTATATCTGTTTTTATAGTGCACTCTGATCTCTATCTTTTAAACATGATCTCAGTGGTTCTTGCCTGTTTGATTGAAGCTCCATTGTTTTTTACATATTTCCCTCAAAGTTTGGATAAAGCCTTATGGTTTTTCATAATTACCTCGATTTAAATGAAGAATACACTTATTTGGAAAACAGCCTAACAACCGTGGTAGAATGTGAAAACGTCATTCAAAGAAATTCAGTGGAGTGATAGCAAAGTAAAGGCGATAAGATTCTGTGTATTTAATCTTGTCTTGATGTATCGGTTAGAACATTAAGTGGTGGAATGCGTTCTTCGTCTTAGACCTGCCACGCAGGTCTTGTTGGTGATGCTCGTATGGCTTCTACCTCAAACTTGGCAATTAACCTCTATATACGATATGAAGCACACAGGTAACCATATGAATGTACAAAATGGACAATATGCGCTTGTATGCCTGTATCAATGTGGCTGATTGCAAAAAATAGGAATAACAATATTTATATGAGAAAGTGATGAGTGGTTCCAATTGAGCAGTTGTTGGTGAATGAATTACTCATTCAAAACCACTCATTCTTTTATAGGGCATAAAGGCGGAGCTATCGGTGTCTGGTACTATTTCGTAATACCTTGTAATCGGTAATCGCTCGGTGGTTATCTAAAGATCAATCAGATTGTTACTTCATAATTGGAGAGACAGAGAGACAACTCCATTGCATAAGTGTTTTGCACAACCAATTGATTGCTAGCGGTCGACTTTTCGACAGTAACAACTTGCTTGGAGCAATTGGATATTGGTCGACTTGTTCTCAACATGACATTCTGAAGGAAGGATTAACATGATAATCTATTGGAATGAATAACTAAACGATTGCATAATAACATGGAGACTAGTCTCCATACTCCCCACCCGACTTTGGTGGTTTTCTTCGTGGGCGGAGGTTGTACCATTTCTATTCGGCTGTCGCTCGGTTCCCATTGTCGTTTCTTGCGGCTTGATACGTCAGTGGGCAGTTATACATTCCTTCTATCTCTATCGGTGGCTTTCCATTTCTTTGATACCCAGCATTGTATTGTGAACAACTTTATACAGAGAATGCTTCACGGACTTTATCAAGCGTTCATAAAGGGCTCCCTACCACGGAGCATAGGCGTTGTTGTCCTCCAATTCCCTTTGTAGCTAACGTTTTTGACAATTACGTATCGGTTGTGATTGGAAGGGCTAATTAGAATTTAGAATTTGCTGTAGAATTTGCTCTGCTGTTGTTAAGTGGATTTCCGTAATGTTCTTTTGTATCCTTTCCCGTTGTTCTTTGCGCACTTTCGAGATCACTTTGTTAAGGAATTTGAGAAAGTAAGCCGTTTTCTGTTTTGCTCCTGTCGGTTGCTGTTGCTGCAGCGCTGCGGCTTTGTTGTTCAGTAGAGTGTTGGCTTCGATTTTCCACCGAAGACGTACATGTCGTTTTCTTTCTTTTCTTTTGTTTCCTCCATTGAAGGAGATAAGACTGTTACACTTTCTGTTTCGAAAAACGACTTATGATATGATTTCCTATACGGGTTATTACGGCTTCCTGTTACAAGACACCCTATATTTGAGGGAATGAGTTTCAAACCTGATGGTAGGGTTTGAGTAGCTACTCCTCTCTCTAATAGGGAGAATAAATCTGCGCATCCCAGGAGCAATTCTGGTTTAATGGTGACGTTTGGGCTAATTGAGAACTTAATATTAATGCTTCGAATGAATTTTTATCTCCTTTGGTAGGTGTGATGCGTTGTAGTGGTTCGCAATCGTTTTGATTTTGGTTACTGTAATATCATAGTGCTTTTGTCTGTATTGGTTTTTGGTTGCCGAATATGCGAATAGTAAATTCTGTTGAATCCCTATTTTCGAGTTGGAGGCGATCGGCCAATTCGTTTGTGATGAATGAACGATCGGCTCTTGTATCAAGTATAACCTGTACCAGCTCCAGTGTTTGATTTTTTGGTTTAAGATCTGTGCTTGTTTTGCTAGAATTTAAAGGTTTACTTGTTTGTTCTCGCGGAGTACGGTTACATCTCGCTGTTGTATTTCATTCCGCATTATTGTGTTAATTTTCAGCAAATTAGCTCTTTTCTCTTTTGCAGTGATTATCGATGACCCAATGATCGGTTTTGATTCCTTTTTCTGGTTATTTCGTCATGAATCCACTTGGCGTTGCTATGGGGAAATCGTTTTCTGCCAAAAGAAGTGTGATGTCCAACTTGTAATATACTCGGCCTCCTTTGAATTTAGATGCACGATAAAATAAGTGACGAGTGAATGTGAATTACAAAGCAGTCTTGTTGGGCTATAGCATGATGTTGTTTTAAAGCACTGTTGAACACTTTAGCACAAAAAACTAAACTAACACCATTTACATAAATATTCCTATAGATGTAATAGAATCGTACACTTACGGAGTAGCGAAGTTTTACAATGAATATGGCGAGAAATACATTGTTGACTTTTCCAAAATGTTCAAAAGGAGGCCGAAAAATACGAGGAATATAGCTGGCTTTTATGGCAAGGGTTGAACGCTATAAGGGAAAAAATGTTGATATTGATTGATGATATATTGAGAAAAACCATTTGGATTAAAACTTAGGTATAGTCAATCCATTATTGCTACCTATGAATTGACGTTTTCAAACATCATGAACCACGCATATTTTTAAAATGATTTCAATTCGATTAGTTCTAATTGACATTATAAATAGCGTTGGAATAAATGGAGATGCTGGATAAAATATGCTTTTGTCATCCTGCTATTACACTTTTCATGTGGCTTGAGCCTTAGGAATTATCTGATGTTTCAAAAAAAAGTCTGCGAATATATAATGCTATGAAATAGTTCAATGCTAAGTCATCTACATAGATTGTGCTTGTTTTCATGAAAAAATGAGATGCTTGAAAATCTATTGTCTGCTGTGTTTTTGTAACGTGAGTAAAAGAAAACAAGACTGTCCACTCAACGATGGAGAACACTCCTTGACATTCGAATGCAATTCTGAAAAAGGCTTTATTTCTGGTTTCTTTCCAACAGAAGTTTATTTCAAGTTACGTATAAAAAATTGGAGATTGTGAACATAACGATATTATAGGAGTTTTGCTCGCTCGTAAAAATTTTACCTGACGTGACACATTGCTGTATATTAGTAGTTCTAGAAATGTCGGCAAAAAATCCCGCGATCTGTGCGTGCGTGGGTATCCACTCACTCCGGACTCAAAGTGTTAGAACTTCTCAGAAATAGGGTGTGGGTATTATACTGGACTTCTTTATGCCTTTTTCCTAACACTGCACCATTTGCATAATTTTACCAATTTGAATTTTTTGAGAAAGAAAAACGAGATAGAATCAAATTTCTTACACTGTTCAAATAAGAATTCTGGATAATTATTAGTTGTATAACAACGGTGAAACTGTTAGGTTTCCTGCAATATGAAGTTCTTACCAATTTTTCTTTTCTTTTCGATTAACCTTTTTTCATTGTTAGTTCAAAATTTTTATTTCACATCATCGACAGCATAGTTAATATAGTAGACCAAGTAAAAAAGGCTGAATAAAATAAAATTGTAACGGAACGTAGAATCGGCTGCGTCGATCAATCAATCATTTGTGCATATTTGTAATTTTTCTTCACTCGATTTATTCTGAAAAAACGCAAATACAGGAAGAAATTGGACATTGATAGCGTCTTTTTTTCGAAGATTTGCTGCTTATTTGGTTCGCATTTTCGCATTTTTTAGTGGTACTATTTAAACTTAAGATGTATGAATTATGAATTAATTGTATGAATGGGTACACGTGCAAAGCAACTAAATATTGCAATTTTTGTCATTTAATGTTATTAGTCTACTCGAACATTAATGCAGGCATTATAGTCCCTTTTCCAATATAACTGAATTTTAATATAAATTTATTTTTGACAAATTTTAAACGTTAAAATTCCATATGTTAAACAGCAATTTGAACAAATTTACTTTTATGATTTATACTCGGACGTGGACAATTCGGCTTTAAAATGATGAAGATCGTTGACATTCTTATTCTATTGGCGAAGATTAATTAAAGGCTCTAGCAGAAAAAATAAAGGACAAATGTTCAAGAAGATGCAGAGTAACTCTCATATCAACTGTATTGAAATTTCAGAACAAAATTTGAAAAGTCGAAGAAGTTCGACAAGTGGATGCTGCAAGTACTGAATCACAGTTGAAAGAATCTCGTCTTCAAGCATCATCT
>NW_028294043.1:0-31947 GCF_964341445.2 Mesoplodon mirus | reverse complement strand
CCCGCATGCAACGAGCAAACACGCACCAAGGGCTTCTTTGTCGCCCAGAGCGAAGAACAAAGCCGGGAATCCATGTAGAACGAGCACCCTGCAACTTGAGCCGGGAAGGCTTTGTCGTCCCGTCCCCTTGAGCAGCCTTTGCCACACTCCACTTCCAAGGAGCCATGTACGAACGAAACGTTTTACCCTCACAGCACTCTACGCCGCAGGCCTCCCTGCGCTCGGTGTGACCTCTGGTTTTGACGAACCGTCTTGGGTGAAACGCTTTCAGACCCCTCTGTCTCCACAGGGCTTGGTGTTGGAACTCTGCAAGGCTACGCTGCGATGTGCGTCAAACTGATTTCCACAGCCCATCTGTTTATGTGGCCCAGTGGTAGCAAAGCCTTTGAAGGGAAGCGATGCAGCACAGTGTCACAGGATGTATTGGACCAAAGACACCATGTGCTCGCCTGACATCTATCCTGTGCCCAATCCACTGCCTGTGAGATTTTCTTCAACTAGCCTGTCAGGTACACATCCCGTTTACCTTTGTGAGAACTCCTTGCCTATGCGGTCTGCAAAGCTCTCCTCCCAAATCCCCTTGAGAACCTCGGAGCGTAGCTCTCTCTGTGTGAAGGCCCTTTGTGTGGCGTGTTGAGAAACGGGGCGCAAGCCTTTCAGAGCCTGCTTGGAAGAACCTGGATGAGCACTGAGCAATCCCCAAGAATTGTGGGTATGCTACTGCTCTCGTCTAGCTCGTCCGCTGCACGTGCACCTCCCGTCCAGGGCCAACCGTCCGTGCTTTGAACCCCATCCTCCTTTTACTCCCATTATTTATACGGAACACAGAGCTCGGGCAGCATGAAGACACCTCTGCGAAAGTGATGTTCCAGATCTCCAGAAGAGTTGGCTCCTTGTTGTGCACTCCATGGCAAAATTCTCAATCCAGAAAAGGCAGTTCACGTGACATACCTATCAGCTACCTGGAAAGGAACCTAACTGTTTCCTATAAGCGGGGCACATTTTCCAGGCCATCATAGGGTTCTGCCCCAAACGTGGCTTCACACACCTGCCACGCCCAGGGGCACATGTCCGTGACCCATACATGTGGTTTGGCTACGGAGAGGGAACCACCAGGTGCATGCCGCTTTCCCTACAGACCACTGCAGGCATTTTGATCAGCGGTCATCACGTTTCTAGCCTATAGCCAGAAACAGACTTCTGCATCTTTCTGCAGCAACAGGAAGCACCCTGGCATCTGTTGAGAGGCATGAGACTCTTGTCACGCATTGGAGTTGAGCCCACTTTGTTACATTCGCAAAGCTTCCAAAGACCACAGAGATAGAGTGTCCGGGTTGGGAAGGTTCCAGAGGAACCGCTTCATGTTTCCCACAGGCAGGGTGGATTCTGGTCACTAAAGGAGCACTCTCAGGACATCTTGGATCCGAGAGCGGACAACAGAGGGGTCCCGTTACTTAGGAACTGTTTCATGTTAGGACGGTGCACACAGCATCGTCTTCCCTGGGGCCGGAGTTCACTGCTTCTGTGGCAGCTTCATGTCAAATGCCAGTGCCTCCGCCAACATTTGGTGGAGCAGCCTGAGCAGCCTGTGAAATGACACCGCTTTTGCCTCTGCCACTAGTCTCCTGGTCGAAAGTGTGAACGCAATTTGTGTTTCCAAGTGGGAAGACCCACTACAGAGTTCACTTACCGTACACTGCCGAGTTGGGCACCCAGCCCATGGCCAAGTGCATTTAAAAGGTTTCCATCGTACGGTTTTCAGAATGAGCCGTAAGCGCCCCCTGACGGATCGGAGCCCCCGAGCAACCCGGGTAGCACACTCTTCCCCTAGGTTACACTGTGTTCAAGAACCTAGGGCTCTATGCTTCCTGCAGGGAAAGCCACCTGGTATGCCCATGTTTTCCTGCGACCCACCACCTCATGAGACTTTCTGAGCTGGAGAGCCAATCAGTTCTCCATGCGGTGGCCAAGGCCCCCTCTGCAATGGACTTGAGGCCACCGTGCCAAGACCTTTTTACCGTGTTCCCTGCTGGGGTCGGAACTGATTAGTGAGAACACTGGACACCTCAAGGCTCACGCTCCAAGGACTTCCCGCATGCAACGAGCAAACACGCACCAAGGGCTTCTTTGTCGCCCAGAGCGAAGAACAAAGCCGGGAATCCCATGTAGAACGAGCACCCTGCAACTTGAGCCGGGAAGGCTTTGTCGTCCCGTCACCTTGAGCAGCCTTTGCCACACTCCACTTCCAAGGAGCATGTACGAACGAAACGTTTTACCCTCACAGCACTCTACGCCGCAGGCCTCCCTGCGCTCGGTGTGACCTCTGGTTTTGAACGAACCGTCTTGGGTGAAACGCTTTCAGACCCCTCTGTTCTCCACAGGGCTTGGTGTTGGAACTCTGCAAGGCTACGCTGCGATGTGCGTCAAACTGATTTCCACAGCCCATCTGTTTATGTGGCCCAGGTAGCAAAGCCTTTGAAGGGAAGCGATGCAGCACAGTGTCACAGGATGTATTGGACCAAAGACACCATGTGCTCGCCTGACATCTATCCTGTGCCCAATCCACTGCCTGTGAGATTTTCTTCAACTAGCCTGTCAGGTACACATCCCGTTTACCTTTGTGAGAACTCCTTGCCTATGCGGTCTGCAAAGCTCTCCTCCCAAATCCCCTTGGAACCTCGGAGCGTAGCTCTCTCTGTGTGAAGGCCCTTTTGTGTGGCGTGTTGAGAAACGGGGCGCAAGCTTTCAGAGCCTGCTTGGAAGAACCTGGATGAGCACTGAGCAATCCCCAAGAATTGTGGGTATGCTACTGCTCTCGTCTAGCTCGTCCGCTGCACGTGCACCTCCCGTCCAGGGCCAACCGTCCGTGCTTTGAACCCCATCCTCCTTTTACTCCCATTATTTATACGGAACACAGAGCTCGGGCAGCATGAAGACACCTCTGCGAAAGTGATGTTCCAGATCTCCAGAAGAGTTGGCTCCTTGTTGTGCACTCCATGGCAAATTCTCAATCCAGAAAAGGCAGTTCACGTGACATACCTATCAGCTACCTGGAAAGGAACCTAACTGTTTCCTATAAGCGGGGCACATTTTCCAGGCCATCCATAGGGTTCTGCCCCAAACGTGGCTTCACACACCTGCCACGCCCAGGGGCACATGTCCGTGACCCATACATGTGGTTTGGCTACGGAGAGGAAACCACCAGGTGCATGCCGCTTTCCCTACAGACCACTGCAGGCATTTTGATCAGCGGTCATCACGTTTCTAGCCTATAGCCAGAAACAGACTTCTGCATTCTTTCTGCAGCAACAGGAAGCACCCTGGCATCTGTTGAGAGGCATGAGACTCTTGTCACGCATTGGAGTTGAGCCCACTTTGTTACATTCGCAAAGCTTCCAAAGACCACAGAGATAGAGTGTCCGGGTTGGGAAGGTTCCAGAGGAACCGCTTCATGTTTCCCACAGGCAGGGTGGATTCTGGTCACTAAAGGAGCACTCTCAGGACATCTTGGATCCGAGAGCGGACAACAGAGGGGTCCCGTTACTTAGGAACTGTTTCATGTTAGGACGGTGCACAGCATCGTCTTCCTGGGCCGGAGTTCACTGCTTCTGTGCAGCTTCATGTCAAATGCCAGTGCCTCCGCCAACATTTGGTGGAGCAGCCTGTGAAATGACACCGCTTTTGCCTCTGCCACTAGTCTCCTGGTCGAAAGTGTGAACGCAATTTGTGTTTCCAAGTGGAAGACCCACTACAGAGTTCACTTACCGTACACTGCCGAGTTGGGCACCCAGCCCATGGCCAAGTGCATTTAAAAGGTTTCCATCGTACGGTTTTCAGAATGAGCCGTAAGCGCCCCCTGACGGATCGGAGCCCCGAGCAACCCGGGTAGCACACTCTTCCCCTAGGTTACACTGTGTTCAAGAACCTAGGGCTCTATGCTTCCTGCAGGGAAAGCCACCTGGTATGCCCATGTTTCCCTGCGACCCACCACCTCATGAGACTTTCTGAGCTGGAGAGCCAATCAGTTCTCCATGCGGTGGCCAAGGCCCCCTCTGCAATGGACTTGAGGCCACCGTGCCAAGACCTTTTTACCGTGTTCCCTGCTGGGGTCGGAACTGATTAGTGAGAACACTGGACACCTCAAGGCTCACGCTCCAAGGACTTCCCGCATGCACGAGCAAACACGCACCAAGGGCTTCTTTGTCGCCCAGAGCGAAGAACAAAGCCGGGAATCCCATGTAGAACGAGCACCCTGCAACTTGAGCCGGGAAGGCTTTGTCGTCCCGTCCCCTTGAGCAGCCTTTGCCACACTCCACTTCCAAGGAGCATGTACGAACGAAACGTTTTACCCTCACAGCACTCTACGCCGCAGGCCTCCCTGCGCTCGGTGTGACCTCTGGTTTTGAACGAACCGTCTTGGGTGAAACGCTTTCAGACCCCTCTGTCTCCACAGGGCTTGGTGTTGGAAACTCTGCAAGGCTACGCTGCGATGTGCGTCAAACTGATTCCACAGCCCATCTGTTTATGTGGCCCAGTGGTAGCAAAGCCTTTGAAGGGAAGCGATGCAGCAGTGTCACAGGATGTATTGGACCAAAGACACCATGTGCTCGCCTGACATCTATCCTGTGCCCAATCCACTGCCTGTGAGATTTTCTTCAACTAGCCTGTCAGGTACACATCCCGTTTACCTTTGTGAGAAACTCCTTGCCTATGCGGTCTGCAAAGCTCTCCTCCCAAATCCCCTTGAGAACCTCGGAGCGTAGCTCTCTCTGTGTGAAGGCCCTTTTGTGTGGCGTGTTGAGAAACGGGGCGCAAGCCTTTCAGAGCCTGCTTGGAAGAACCTGGATGAGCACTGAGCAATCCCCAAGAATTGTGGGTATGCTACTGCTCTCGTCTAGCTCGTCCGCTGCACGTGCACCTCCCGTCCAGGGCCAACCGTCCGTGCTTTGAACCCCATCCTCCTTTTACTCCCATTATTTATACGGAACACAGAGCTCGGGGCAGCATGAAGACACCTCTGCGAAAGTGATGTTCCAGATCTCCAGAAGAGTTGGCTCCTTGTTGTGCACTCCATGGCAAAATTCTCAATCCAGAAAAGGCAGTTCACGTGACATACCTATCAGCTACCTGGAAAGGAACCTAACTGTTTCCTATAAGCGGGGCACATTTTCCAGGCCATCCATAGGGTTCTGCCCCAAACGTGGCTTCACACACCTGCCACGCCCAGGGGCACATGTCCGTGACCCATACATGTGGTTTGGCTACGGAGAGGAAACCACCAGGTGCATGCCGCTTTCCCTACAGACCACTGCAGGCATTTTGATCAGCGGTCATCACGTTTCTAGCCTATAGCCAGAAACAGACTTCTGCATTCTTTCTGCAGCAACAGGAAGCACCCTGGCATCTGTTGAGAGGCATGAGACTCTTGTCACGCATTGGAGTTGAGCCCACTTTGTTACATTCGCAAAGCTTCCAAAGACCACAGAGATAGAGTGTCCGGGTTGGGAAGGTTCCAGAGGAACCGCTTCATGTTTCCCACAGGCAGGGTGGATTCTGGTCACTAAAGGAGCACTCTCAGGACATCTTGGATCCGAGAGCGGACAACAGAGGGGTCCCGTTACTTAGGAACTGTTTCATGTTAGGACGGTGCACACAGCATCGTCTTCCCTGGGCCGGAGTTCACTGCTTCTGTGCAGCTTCATGTCAAATGCCAGTGCCTCCGCCAACATTTGGTGGAGCAGCCTGTGAAATGACACCGCTTTTGCCTCTGCCACTAGTCTCCTGGTCGAAAGTGTGAACGCAATTTGTGTTTCCAAGTGGGAAGACCCACTACAGAGTTCACTTACCGTACACTGCCGAGTTGGGCACCCAGCCCATGGCCAAGTGCATTTAAAAGGTTTCCATCGTACGGTTTTCAGAATGAGCCGTAAGCGCCCCCTGACGGATCGGAGCCCCCGAGCAACCCGGGTAGCACACTCTTCCCCTAGGTTACACTGTGTTCAAGAACCTAGGGCTCTATGCTTCCTGCAGGGAAAGCCACCTGGTATGCCCATGTTTCCCTGCGACCCACCACCTCATGAGACTTTCTGAGCTGGAGAGCCAATCAGTTCTCCATGCGGTGGCCAAGGCCCCCTCTGCAATGGACTTGAGGCCACCGTGCCAAGACCTTTTTACCGTGTTCCCTGCTGGGGTCGGAACTGATTAGTGAGAACACTGGACACCTCAAGGCTCACGCTCCAAGGACTTCCCGCATGCAACGAGCAAACACGCACCAAGGGCTTCTTTGTCGCCCAGAGCGAAGAACAAAGCCGGGAATCCCATGTAGAACGAGCACCCTGCAACTTGAGCCGGGAAGGCTTTGTCGTCCCGTCCCCTTGAGCAGCCTTTGCCACACTCCACTTCCAAGGAGCATGTACGAACGAAACGTTTTACCCTCACAGCACTCTACGCCGCAGGCCTCCCTGCGCTCGGTGTGACCTCTGGTTTTGAACGAACCGTCTTGGGTGAAACGCTTTCAGACCCCTCTGTCTCCACAGGGCTTGGTGTTGGAACTCTGCAAGGCTACGCTGCGATGTGCGTCAAACTGATTTCCACAGCCCATCTGTTTATGTGGCCCAGTGGTAGCAAAGCCTTTGAAGGGAAGCGATGCAGCACAGTGTCACAGGATGTATTGGACCAAAGACACCATGTGCTCGCCTGACATCTATCCTGTGCCCAATCCACTGCCTGTGAGATTTTCTTCAACTAGCCTGTCAGGTACACATCCCGTTTACCTTTGTGAGAAACTCCTTGCCTATGCGGTCTGCAAAGCTCTCCTCCCAAATCCCCTTGAGAACCTCGGAGCGTAGCTCTCTCTGTGTGAAGGCCCTTTTGTGTGGCGTGTTGAGAAACGGGGCGCAAGCCTTTCAGAGCCTGCTTGGAAGAACCTGGATGAGCACTGAGCAATCCCCAAGAATTGTGGGTATGCTACTGCTCTCGTCTAGCTCGTCCGCTGCACGTGCACCTCCCGTCCAGGGCCAACCGTCCGTGCTTTGAACCCCATCCTCCTTTTACTCCCATTATTTATACGGAACACAGAGCTCGG
Organism: Mesoplodon mirus; assembly: GCF_964341445.2. Lineage (NCBI taxonomy): Eukaryota > Metazoa > Chordata > Mammalia > Artiodactyla > Ziphiidae > Mesoplodon > Mesoplodon mirus. Next base: position 24,863 of record NW_028294043.1, on the reverse strand, counting down.
GGCAGCATGAAGACACCTCTGCGAAAGTGATGTTCCAGATCTCCAGAAGAGTTGGCTCCTTGTTGTGCACTCCATGGCAAAATTCTCAATCCAGAAAAGGCAGTTCACGTGACATACCTATCAGCTACCTGGAAAGGAACCTAACTGTTTCCTATAAGCGGGGCACATTTTCCAGGCCATCCATAGGGTTCTGCCCCAAACGTGGCTTCACACACCTGCCACGCCCAGGGGCACATGTCCGTGACCCATACATGTGGTTTGGCTACGGAGAGGAAACCACCAGGTGCATGCCGCTTTCCCTACAGACCACTGCAGGCATTTTGATCAGCGGTCATCACGTTTCTAGCCTATAGCCAGAAACAGACTTCTGCATTCTTTCTGCAGCAACAGGAAGCACCCTGGCATCTGTTGAGAGGCATGAGACTCTTGTCACGCATTGGAGTTGAGCCCACTTTGTTACATTCGCAAAGCTTCCAAAGACCACAGAGATAGAGTGTCCGGGTTGGGAAGGTTCCAGAGGAACCGCTTCATGTTTCCCACAGGCAGGGTGGATTCTGGTCACTAAAGGAGCACTCTCAGGACATCTTGGATCCGAGAGCGGACAACAGAGGGGTCCCGTTACTTAGGAACTGTTTCATGTTAGGACGGTGCACACAGCATCGTCTTCCCTGGGCCGGAGTTCACTGCTTCTGTGCAGCTTCATGTCAAATGCCAGTGCCTCCGCCAACATTTGGTGGAGCAGCCTGTGAAATGACACCGCTTTTGCCTCTGCCACTAGTCTCCTGGTCGAAAGTGTGAACGCAATTTGTGTTTCCAAGTGGGAAGACCCACTACAGAGTTCACTTACCGTACACTGCCGAGTTGGGCACCCAGCCCATGGCCAAGTGCATTTAAAAGGTTTCCATCGTACGGTTTTCAGAATGAGCCGTAAGCGCCCCCTGACGGATCGGAGCCCCCGAGCAACCCGGGTAGCACACTCTTCCCCTAGGTTACACTGTGTTCAAGAACCTAGGGCTCTATGCTTCCTGCAGGGAAAGCCACCTGGTATGCCCATGTTTCCCTGCGACCCACCACCTCATGAGACTTTCTGAGCTGGAGAGCCAATCAGTTCTCCATGCGGTGGCCAAGGCCCCCTCTGCAATGGACTTGAGGCCACCGTGCCAAGACCTTTTTACCGTGTTCCCTGCTGGGGTCGGAACTGATTAGTGAGAACACTGGACACCTCAAGGCTCACGCTCCAAGGACTTCCCGCATGCAACGAGCAAACACGCACCAAGGGCTTCTTTGTCGCCCAGAGCGAAGAACAAAGCCGGGAATCCCATGTAGAACGAGCACCCTGCAACTTGAGCCGGGAAGGCTTTGTCGTCCCGTCCCCTTGAGCAGCCTTTGCCACACTCCACTTCCAAGGAGCATGTACGAACGAAACGTTTTACCCTCACAGCACTCTACGCCGCAGGCCTCCCTGCGCTCGGTGTGACCTCTGGTTTTGAACGAACCGTCTTGGGTGAAACGCTTTCAGACCCCTCTGTCTCCACAGGGCTTGGTGTTGGAACTCTGCAAGGCTACGCTGCGATGTGCGTCAAACTGATTTCCACAGCCCATCTGTTTATGTGGCCCAGTGGTAGCAAAGCCTTTGAAGGGAAGCGATGCAGCACAGTGTCACAGGATGTATTGGACCAAAGACACCATGTGCTCGCCTGACATCTATCCTGTGCCCAATCCACTGCCTGTGAGATTTTCTTCAACTAGCCTGTCAGGTACACATCCCGTTTACCTTTGTGAGAAACTCCTTGCCTATGCGGTCTGCAAAGCTCTCCTCCCAAATCCCCTTGAGAACCTCGGAGCGTAGCTCTCTCTGTGTGAAGGCCCTTTTGTGTGGCGTGTTGAGAAACGGGGCGCAAGCCTTTCAGAGCCTGCTTGGAAGAACCTGGATGAGCACTGAGCAATCCCCAAGAATTGTGGGTATGCTACTGCTCTCGTCTAGCTCGTCCGCTGCACGTGCACCTCCCGTCCAGGGCCAACCGTCCGTGCTTTGAACCCCATCCTCCTTTTACTCCCATTATTTATACGGAACACAGAGCTCGGGGCAGCATGAAGACACCTCTGCGAAAGTGATGTTCCAGATCTCCAGAAGAGTTGGCTCCTTGTTGTGCACTCCATGGCAAAATTCTCAATCCAGAAAAGGCAGTTCACGTGACATACCTATCAGCTACCTGGAAAGGAACCTAACTGTTTCCTATAAGCGGGGCACATTTTCCAGGCCATCCATAGGGTTCTGCCCCAAACGTGGCTTCACACACCTGCCACGCCCAGGGGCACATGTCCGTGACCCATACATGTGGTTTGGCTACGGAGAGGAAACCACCAGGTGCATGCCGCTTTCCCTACAGACCACTGCAGGCATTTTGATCAGCGGTCATCACGTTTCTAGCCTATAGCCAGAAACAGACTTCTGCATTCTTTCTGCAGCAACAGGAAGCACCCTGGCATCTGTTGAGAGGCATGAGACTCTTGTCACGCATTGGAGTTGAGCCCACTTTGTTACATTCGCAAAGCTTCCAAAGACCACAGAGATAGAGTGTCCGGGTTGGGAAGGTTCCAGAGGAACCGCTTCATGTTTCCCACAGGCAGGGTGGATTCTGGTCACTAAAGGAGCACTCTCAGGACATCTTGGATCCGAGAGCGGACAACAGAGGGGTCCCGTTACTTAGGAACTGTTTCATGTTAGGACGGTGCACACAGCATCGTCTTCCCTGGGCCGGAGTTCACTGCTTCTGTGCAGCTTCATGTCAAATGCCAGTGCCTCCGCCAACATTTGGTGGAGCAGCCTGTGAAATGACACCGCTTTTGCCTCTGCCACTAGTCTCCTGGTCGAAAGTGTGAACGCAATTTGTGTTTCCAAGTGGGAAGACCCACTACAGAGTTCACTTACCGTACACTGCCGAGTTGGGCACCCAGCCCATGGCCAAGTGCATTTAAAAGGTTTCCATCGTACGGTTTTCAGAATGAGCCGTAAGCGCCCCCTGACGGATCGGAGCCCCCGAGCAACCCGGGTAGCACACTCTTCCCCTAGGTTACACTGTGTTCAAGAACCTAGGGCTCTATGCTTCCTGCAGGGAAAGCCACCTGGTATGCCCATGTTTCCCTGCGACCCACCACCTCATGAGACTTTCTGAGCTGGAGAGCCAATCAGTTCTCCATGCGGTGGCCAAGGCCCCCTCTGCAATGGACTTGAGGCCACCGTGCCAAGACCTTTTTACCGTGTTCCCTGCTGGGGTCGGAACTGATTAGTGAGAACACTGGACACCTCAAGGCTCACGCTCCAAGGACTTCCCGCATGCAACGAGCAAACACGCACCAAGGGCTTCTTTGTCGCCCAGAGCGAAGAACAAAGCCGGGAATCCCATGTAGAACGAGCACCCTGCAACTTGAGCCGGGAAGGCTTTGTCGTCCCGTCCCCTTGAGCAGCCTTTGCCACACTCCACTTCCAAGGAGCATGTACGAACGAAACGTTTTACCCTCACAGCACTCTACGCCGCAGGCCTCCCTGCGCTCGGTGTGACCTCTGGTTTTGAACGAACCGTCTTGGGTGAAACGCTTTCAGACCCCTCTGTCTCCACAGGGCTTGGTGTTGGAACTCTGCAAGGCTACGCTGCGATGTGCGTCAAACTGATTTCCACAGCCCATCTGTTTATGTGGCCCAGTGGTAGCAAAGCCTTTGAAGGGAAGCGATGCAGCACAGTGTCACAGGATGTATTGGACCAAAGACACCATGTGCTCGCCTGACATCTATCCTGTGCCCAATCCACTGCCTGTGAGATTTTCTTCAACTAGCCTGTCAGGTACACATCCCGTTTACCTTTGTGAGAAACTCCTTGCCTATGCGGTCTGCAAAGCTCTCCTCCCAAATCCCCTTGAGAACCTCGGAGCGTAGCTCTCTCTGTGTGAAGGCCCTTTTGTGTGGCGTGTTGAGAAACGGGGCGCAAGCCTTTCAGAGCCTGCTTGGAAGAACCTGGATGAGCACTGAGCAATCCCCAAGAATTGTGGGTATGCTACTGCTCTCGTCTAGCTCGTCCGCTGCACGTGCACCTCCCGTCCAGGGCCAACCGTCCGTGCTTTGAACCCCATCCTCCTTTTACTCCCATTATTTATACGGAACACAGAGCTCGGGGCAGCATGAAGACACCTCTGCGAAAGTGATGTTCCAGATCTCCAGAAGAGTTGGCTCCTTGTTGTGCACTCCATGGCAAAATTCTCAATCCAGAAAAGGCAGTTCACGTGACATACCTATCAGCTACCTGGAAAGGAACCTAACTGTTTCCTATAAGCGGGGCACATTTTCCAGGCCATCCATAGGGTTCTGCCCCAAACGTGGCTTCACACACCTGCCACGCCCAGGGGCACATGTCCGTGACCCATACATGTGGTTTGGCTACGGAGAGGAAACCACCAGGTGCATGCCGCTTTCCCTACAGACCACTGCAGGCATTTTGATCAGCGGTCATCACGTTTCTAGCCTATAGCCAGAAACAGACTTCTGCATTCTTTCTGCAGCAACAGGAAGCACCCTGGCATCTGTTGAGAGGCATGAGACTCTTGTCACGCATTGGAGTTGAGCCCACTTTGTTACATTCGCAAAGCTTCCAAAGACCACAGAGATAGAGTGTCCGGGTTGGGAAGGTTCCAGAGGAACCGCTTCATGTTTCCCACAGGCAGGGTGGATTCTGGTCACTAAAGGAGCACTCTCAGGACATCTTGGATCCGAGAGCGGACAACAGAGGGGTCCCGTTACTTAGGAACTGTTTCATGTTAGGACGGTGCACACAGCATCGTCTTCCCTGGGCCGGAGTTCACTGCTTCTGTGCAGCTTCATGTCAAATGCCAGTGCCTCCGCCAACATTTGGTGGAGCAGCCTGTGAAATGACACCGCTTTTGCCTCTGCCACTAGTCTCCTGGTCGAAAGTGTGAACGCAATTTGTGTTTCCAAGTGGGAAGACCCACTACAGAGTTCACTTACCGTACACTGCCGAGTTGGGCACCCAGCCCATGGCCAAGTGCATTTAAAAGGTTTCCATCGTACGGTTTTCAGAATGAGCCGTAAGCGCCCCCTGACGGATCGGAGCCCCCGAGCAACCCGGGTAGCACACTCTTCCCCTAGGTTACACTGTGTTCAAGAACCTAGGGCTCTATGCTTCCTGCAGGGAAAGCCACCTGGTATGCCCATGTTTCCCTGCGACCCACCGCCTCATGAGACTTTCTGAGCTGGAGAGCCAATCAGTTCTCCATGCGGTGGCCAAGGCCCCCTCTGCAATGGACTTGAGGCCACCGTGCCAAGACCTTTTTACCGTGTTCCCTGCTGGGGTCGGAACTGATTAGTGAGAACACTGGACACCTCAAGGCTCACGCTCCAAGGACTTCCCGCATGCAACGAGCAAACACGCACCAAGGGCTTCTTTGTCGCCCAGAGCGAAGAACAAAGCCGGGAATCCCATGTAGAACGAGCACCCTGCAACTTGAGCCGGGAAGGCTTTGTCGTCCCGTCCCCTTGAGCAGCCTTTGCCACACTCCACTTCCAAGGAGCATGTACGAACGAAACGTTTTACCCTCACAGCACTCTACGCCGCAGGCCTCCCTGCGCTCGGTGTGACCTCTGGTTTTGAACGAACCGTCTTGGGTGAAACGCTTTCAGACCCCTCTGTCTCCACAGGGCTTGGTGTTGGAACTCTGCAAGGCTACGCTGCGATGTGCGTCAAACTGATTTCCACAGCCCATCTGTTTATGTGGCCCAGTGGTAGCAAAGCCTTTGAAGGGAAGCGATGCAGCACAGTGTCACAGGATGTATTGGACCAAAGACACCATGTGCTCGCCTGACATCTATCCTGTGCCCAATCCACTGCCTGTGAGATTTTCTTCAACTAGCCTGTCAGGTACACATCCCGTTTACCTTTGTGAGAAACTCCTTGCCTATGCGGTCTGCAAAGCTCTCCTCCCAAATCCCCTTGAGAACCTCGGAGCGTAGCTCTCTCTGTGTGAAGGCCCTTTTGTGTGGCGTGTTGAGAAACGGGGCGCAAGCCTTTCAGAGCCTGCTTGGAAGAACCTGGATGAGCACTGAGCAATCCCCAAGAATTGTGGGTATGCTACTGCTCTCGTCTAGCTCGTCCGCTGCACGTGCACCTCCCGTCCAGGGCCAACCGTCCGTGCTTTGAACCCCATCCTCCTTTTACTCCCATTATTTATACGGAACACAGAGCTCGGGGCAGCATGAAGACACCTCTGCGAAAGTGATGTTCCAGATCTCCAGAAGAGTTGGCTCCTTGTTGTGCACTCCATGGCAAAATTCTCAATCCAGAAAAGGCAGTTCACGTGACATACCTATCAGCTACCTGGAAAGGAACCTAACTGTTTCCTATAAGCGGGGCACATTTTCCAGGCCATCCATAGGGTTCTGCCCCAAACGTGGCTTCACACACCTGCCACGCCCAGGGGCACATGTCCGTGACCCATACATGTGGTTTGGCTACGGAGAGGAAACCACCAGGTGCATGCCGCTTTCCCTACAGACCACTGCAGGCATTTTGATCAGCGGTCATCACGTTTCTAGCCTATAGCCAGAAACAGACTTCTGCATTCTTTCTGCAGCAACAGGAAGCACCCTGGCATCTGTTGAGAGGCATGAGACTCTTGTCACGCATTGGAGTTGAGCCCACTTTGTTACATTCGCAAAGCTTCCAAAGACCACAGAGATAGAGTGTCCGGGTTGGGAAGGTTCCAGAGGAACCGCTTCATGTTTCCCACAGGCAGGGTGGATTCTGGTCACTAAAGGAGCACTCTCAGGACATCTTGGATCCGAGAGCGGACAACAGAGGGGTCCCGTTACTTAGGAACTGTTTCATGTTAGGACGGTGCACACAGCATCGTCTTCCCTGGGCCGGAGTTCACTGCTTCTGTGCAGCTTCATGTCAAATGCCAGTGCCTCCGCCAACATTTGGTGGAGCAGCCTGTGAAATGACACCGCTTTTGCCTCTGCCACTAGTCTCCTGGTCGAAAGTGTGAACGCAATTTGTGTTTCCAAGTGGGAAGACCCACTACAGAGTTCACTTACCGTACACTGCCGAGTTGGGCACCCAGCCCATGGCCAAGTGCATTTAAAAGGTTTCCATCGTACGGTTTTCAGAATGAGCCGTAAGCGCCCCCTGACGGATCGGAGCCCCCGAGCAACCCGGGTAGCACACTCTTCCCCTAGGTTACACTGTGTTCAAGAACCTAGGGCTCTATGCTTCCTGCAGGGAAAGCCACCTGGTATGCCCATGTTTCCCTGCGACCCACCGCCTCATGAGACTTTCTGAGCTGGAGAGCCAATCAGTTCTCCATGCGGTGGCCAAGGCCCCCTCTGCAATGGACTTGAGGCCACCGTGCCAAGACCTTTTTACCGTGTTCCCTGCTGGGGTCGGAACTGATTAGTGAGAACACTGGACACCTCAAGGCTCACGCTCCAAGGACTTCCCGCATGCAACGAGCAAACACGCACCAAGGGCTTCTTTGTCGCCCAGAGCGAAGAACAAAGCCGGGAATCCCATGTAGAACGAGCACCCTGCAACTTGAGCCGGGAAGGCTTTGTCGTCCCGTCCCCTTGAGCAGCCTTTGCCACACTCCACTTCCAAGGAGCATGTACGAACGAAACGTTTTACCCTCACAGCACTCTACGCCGCAGGCCTCCCTGCGCTCGGTGTGACCTCTGGTTTTGAACGAACCGTCTTGGGTGAAACGCTTTCAGACCCCTCTGTCTCCACAGGGCTTGGTGTTGGAACTCTGCAAGGCTACGCTGCGATGTGCGTCAAACTGATTTCCACAGCCCATCTGTTTATGTGGCCCAGTGGTAGCAAAGCCTTTGAAGGGAAGCGATGCAGCACAGTGTCACAGGATGTATTGGACCAAAGACACCATGTGCTCGCCTGACATCTATCCTGTGCCCAATCCACTGCCTGTGAGATTTTCTTCAACTAGCCTGTCAGGTACACATCCCGTTTACCTTTGTGAGAAACTCCTTGCCTATGCGGTCTGCAAAGCTCTCCTCCCAAATCCCCTTGAGAACCTCGGAGCGTAGCTCTCTCTGTGTGAAGGCCCTTTTGTGTGGCGTGTTGAGAAACGGGGCGCAAGCCTTTCAGAGCCTGCTTGGAAGAACCTGGATGAGCACTGAGCAATCCCCAAGAATTGTGGGTATGCTACTGCTCTCGTCTAGCTCGTCCGCTGCACGTGCACCTCCCGTCCAGGGCCAACCGTCCGTGCTTTGAACCCCATCCTCCTTTTACTCCCATTATTTATACGGAACACAGAGCTCGGGGCAGCATGAAGACACCTCTGCGAAAGTGATGTTCCAGATCTCCAGAAGAGTTGGCTCCTTGTTGTGCACTCCATGGCAAAATTCTCAATCCAGAAAAGGCAGTTCACGTGACATACCTATCAGCTACCTGGAAAGGAACCTAACTGTTTCCTATAAGCGGGGCACATTTTCCAGGCCATCCATAGGGTTCTGCCCCAAACGTGGCTTCACACACCTGCCACGCCCAGGGGCACATGTCCGTGACCCATACATGTGGTTTGGCTACGGAGAGGAAACCACCAGGTGCATGCCGCTTTCCCTACAGACCACTGCAGGCATTTTGATCAGCGGTCATCACGTTTCTAGCCTATAGCCAGAAACAGACTTCTGCATTCTTTCTGCAGCAACAGGAAGCACCCTGGCATCTGTTGAGAGGCATGAGACTCTTGTCACGCATTGGAGTTGAGCCCACTTTGTTACATTCGCAAAGCTTCCAAAGACCACAGAGATAGAGTGTCCGGGTTGGGAAGGTTCCAGAGGAACCGCTTCATGTTTCCCACAGGCAGGGTGGATTCTGGTCACTAAAGGAGCACTCTCAGGACATCTTGGATCCGAGAGCGGACAACAGAGGGGTCCCGTTACTTAGGAACTGTTTCATGTTAGGACGGTGCACACAGCATCGTCTTCCCTGGGCCGGAGTTCACTGCTTCTGTGCAGCTTCATGTCAAATGCCAGTGCCTCCGCCAACATTTGGTGGAGCAGCCTGTGAAATGACACCGCTTTTGCCTCTGCCACTAGTCTCCTGGTCGAAAGTGTGAACGCAATTTGTGTTTCCAAGTGGGAAGACCCACTACAGAGTTCACTTACCGTACACTGCCGAGTTGGGCACCCAGCCCATGGCCAAGTGCATTTAAAAGGTTTCCATCGTACGGTTTTCAGAATGAGCCGTAAGCGCCCCCTGACGGATCGGAGCCCCCGAGCAACCCGGGTAGCACACTCTTCCCCTAGGTTACACTGTGTTCAAGAACCTAGGGCTCTATGCTTCCTGCAGGGAAAGCCACCTGGTATGCCCATGTTTCCCTGCGACCCACCGCCTCATGAGACTTTCTGAGCTGGAGAGCCAATCAGTTCTCCATGCGGTGGCCAAGGCCCCCTCTGCAATGGACTTGAGGCCACCGTGCCAAGACCTTTTTACCGTGTTCCCTGCTGGGGTCGGAACTGATTAGTGAGAACACTGGACACCTCAAGGCTCACGCTCCAAGGACTTCCCGCATGCAACGAGCAAACACGCACCAAGGGCTTCTTTGTCGCCCAGAGCGAAGAACAAAGCCGGGAATCCCATGTAGAACGAGCACCCTGCAACTTGAGCCGGGAAGGCTTTGTCGTCCCGTCCCCTTGAGCAGCCTTTGCCACACTCCACTTCCAAGGAGCATGTACGAACGAAACGTTTTACCCTCACAGCACTCTACGCCGCAGGCCTCCCTGCGCTCGGTGTGACCTCTGGTTTTGAACGAACCGTCTTGGGTGAAACGCTTTCAGACCCCTCTGTCTCCACAGGGCTTGGTGTTGGAACTCTGCAAGGCTACGCTGCGATGTGCGTCAAACTGATTTCCACAGCCCATCTGTTTATGTGGCCCAGTGGTAGCAAAGCCTTTGAAGGGAAGCGATGCAGCACAGTGTCACAGGATGTATTGGACCAAAGACACCATGTGCTCGCCTGACATCTATCCTGTGCCCAATCCACTGCCTGTGAGATTTTCTTCAACTAGCCTGTCAGGTACACATCCCGTTTACCTTTGTGAGAAACTCCTTGCCTATGCGGTCTGCAAAGCTCTCCTCCCAAATCCCCTTGAGAACCTCGGAGCGTAGCTCTCTCTGGGTGAAGGCCCTTTTGTGTGGCGTGTTGAGAAACGGGGCGCAAGCCTTTCAGAGCCTGCTTGGAAGAACCTGGATGAGCACTGAGCAATCCCCAAGAATTGTGGGTATGCTACTGCTCTCGTCTAGCTCGTCCGCTGCACGTGCACCTCCCGTCCAGGGCCAACCGTCCGTGCTTTGAACCCCATCCTCCTTTTACTCCCATTATTTATACGGAACACAGAGCTCGGGGCAGCATGAAGACACCTCTGCGAAAGTGATGTTCCAGATCTCCAGAAGAGTTGGCTCCTTGTTGTGCACTCCATGGCAAAATTCTCAATCCAGAAAAGGCAGTTCACGTGACATACCTATCAGCTACCTGGAAAGGAACCTAACTGTTTCCTATAAGCGGGGCACATTTTCCAGGCCATCCATAGGGTTCTGCCCCAAACGTGGCTTCACACACCTGCCACGCCCAGGGGCACATGTCCGTGACCCATACATGTGGTTTGGCTACGGAGAGGAAACCACCAGGTGCATGCCGCTTTCCCTACAGACCACTGCAGGCATTTTGATCAGCGGTCATCACGTTTCTAGCCTATAGCCAGAAACAGACTTCTGCATTCTTTCTGCAGCAACAGGAAGCACCCTGGCATCTGTTGAGAGGCATGAGACTCTTGTCACGCATTGGAGTTGAGCCCACTTTGTTACATTCGCAAAGCTTCCAAAGACCACAGAGATAGAGTGTCCGGGTTGGGAAGGTTCCAGAGGAACCGCTTCATGTTTCCCACAGGCAGGGTGGATTCTGGTCACTAAAGGAGCACTCTCAGGACATCTTGGATCCGAGAGCGGACAACAGAGGGGTCCCGTTACTTAGGAACTGTTTCATGTTAGGACGGTGCACACAGCATCGTCTTCCCTGGGCCGGAGTTCACTGCTTCTGTGCAGCTTCATGTCAAATGCCAGTGCCTCCGCCAACATTTGGTGGAGCAGCCTGTGAAATGACACCGCTTTTGCCTCTGCCACTAGTCTCCTGGTCGAAAGTGTGAACGCAATTTGTGTTTCCAAGTGGGAAGACCCACTACAGAGTTCACTTACCGTACACTGCCGAGTTGGGCACCCAGCCCATGGCCAAGTGCATTTAAAAGGTTTCCATCGTACGGTTTTCAGAATGAGCCGTAAGCGCCCCCTGACGGATCGGAGCCCCCGAGCAACCCGGGTAGCACACTCTTCCCCTAGGTTACACTGTGTTCAAGAACCTAGGGCTCTATGCTTCCTGCAGGGAAAGCCACCTGGTATGCCCATGTTTCCCTGCGACCCACCACCTCATGAGACTTTCTGAGCTGGAGAGCCAATCAGTTCTCCATGCGGTGGCCAAGGCCCCCTCTGCAATGGACTTGAGGCCACCGTGCCAAGACCTTTTTACCGTGTTCCCTGCTGGGGTCGGAACTGATTAGTGAGAACACTGGACACCTCAAGGCTCACGCTCCAAGGACTTCCCGCATGCAACGAGCAAACACGCACCAAGGGCTTCTTTGTCGCCCAGAGCGAAGAACAAAGCCGGGAATCCCATGTAGAACGAGCACCCTGCAACTTGAGCCGGGAAGGCTTTGTCGTCCCGTCCCCTTGAGCAGCCTTTGCCACACTCCACTTCCAAGGAGCATGTACGAACGAAACGTTTTACCCTCACAGCACTCTACGCCGCAGGCCTCCCTGCGCTCGGTGTGACCTCTGGTTTTGAACGAACCGTCTTGGGTGAAACGCTTTCAGACCCCTCTGTCTCCACAGGGCTTGGTGTTGGAACTCTGCAAGGCTACGCTGCGATGTGCGTCAAACTGATTTCCACAGCCCATCTGTTTATGTGGCCCAGTGGTAGCAAAGCCTTTGAAGGGAAGCGATGCAGCACAGTGTCACAGGATGTATTGGACCAAAGACACCATGTGCTCGCCTGACATCTATCCTGTGCCCAATCCACTGCCTGTGAGATTTTCTTCAACTAGCCTGTCAGGTACACATCCCGTTTACCTTTGTGAGAAACTCCTTGCCTATGCGGTCTGCAAAGCTCTCCTCCCAAATCCCCTTGAGAACCTCGGAGCGTAGCTCTCTCTGTGTGAAGGCCCTTTTGTGTGGCGTGTTGAGAAACGGGGCGCAAGCCTTTCAGAGCCTGCTTGGAAGAACCTGGATGAGCACTGAGCAATCCCCAAGAATTGTGGGTATGCTACTGCTCTCGTCTAGCTCGTCCGCTGCACGTGCACCTCCCGTCCAGGGCCAACCGTCCGTGCTTTGAACCCCATCCTCCTTTTACTCCCATTATTTATACGGAACACAGAGCTCGGGGCAGCATGAAGACACCTCTGCGAAAGTGATGTTCCAGATCTCCAGAAGAGTTGGCTCCTTGTTGTGCACTCCATGGCAAAATTCTCAATCCAGAAAAGGCAGTTCACGTGACATACCTATCAGCTACCTGGAAAGGAACCTAACTGTTTCCTATAAGCGGGGCACATTTTCCAGGCCATCCATAGGGTTCTGCCCCAAACGTGGCTTCACACACCTGCCACGCCCAGGGGCACATGTCCGTGACCCATACATGTGGTTTGGCTACGGAGAGGAAACCACCAGGTGCATGCCGCTTTCCCTACAGACCACTGCAGGCATTTTGATCAGCGGTCATCACGTTTCTAGCCTATAGCCAGAAACAGACTTCTGCATTCTTTCTGCAGCAACAGGAAGCACCCTGGCATCTGTTGAGAGGCATGAGACTCTTGTCACGCATTGGAGTTGAGCCCACTTTGTTACATTCGCAAAGCTTCCAAAGACCACAGAGATAGAGTGTCCGGGTTGGGAAGGTTCCAGAGGAACCGCTTCATGTTTCCCACAGGCAGGGTGGATTCTGGTCACTAAAGGAGCACTCTCAGGACATCTTGGATCCGAGAGCGGACAACAGAGGGGTCCCGTTACTTAGGAACTGTTTCATGTTAGGACGGTGCACACAGCATCGTCTTCCCTGGGCCGGAGTTCACTGCTTCTGTGCAGCTTCATGTCAAATGCCAGTGCCTCCGCCAACATTTGGTGGAGCAGCCTGTGAAATGACACCGCTTTTGCCTCTGCCACTAGTCTCCTGGTCGAAAGTGTGAACGCAATTTGTGTTTCCAAGTGGGAAGACCCACTACAGAGTTCACTTACCGTACACTGCCGAGTTGGGCACCCAGCCCATGGCCAAGTGCATTTAAAAGGTTTCCATCGTACGGTTTTCAGAATGAGCCGTAAGCGCCCCCTGACGGATCGGAGCCCCCGAGCAACCCGGGTAGCACACTCTTCCCCTAGGTTACACTGTGTTCAAGAACCTAGGGCTCTATGCTTCCTGCAGGGAAAGCCACCTGGTATGCCCATGTTTCCCTGCGACCCACCACCTCATGAGACTTTCTGAGCTGGAGAGCCAATCAGTTCTCCATGCGGTGGCCAAGGCCCCCTCTGCAATGGACTTGAGGCCACCGTGCCAAGACCTTTTTACCGTGTTCCCTGCTGGGGTCGGAACTGATTAGTGAGAACACTGGACACCTCAAGGCTCACGCTCCAAGGACTTCCCGCATGCAACGAGCAAACACGCACCAAGGGCTTCTTTGTCGCCCAGAGCGAAGAACAAAGCCGGGAATCCCATGTAGAACGAGCACCCTGCAACTTGAGCCGGGAAGGCTTTGTCGTCCCGTCCCCTTGAGCAGCCTTTGCCACACTCCACTTCCAAGGAGCATGTACGAACGAAACGTTTTACCCTCACAGCACTCTACGCCGCAGGCCTCCCTGCGCTCGGTGTGACCTCTGGTTTTGAACGAACCGTCTTGGGTGAAACGCTTTCAGACCCCTCTGTCTCCACAGGGCTTGGTGTTGGAACTCTGCAAGGCTACGCTGCGATGTGCGTCAAACTGATTTCCACAGCCCATCTGTTTATGTGGCCCAGTGGTAGCAAAGCCTTTGAAGGGAAGCGATGCAGCACAGTGTCACAGGATGTATTGGACCAAAGACACCATGTGCTCGCCTGACATCTATCCTGTGCCCAATCCACTGCCTGTGAGATTTTCTTCAACTAGCCTGTCAGGTACACATCCCGTTTACCTTTGTGAGAAACTCCTTGCCTATGCGGTCTGCAAAGCTCTCCTCCCAAATCCCCTTGAGAACCTCGGAGCGTAGCTCTCTCTGTGTGAAGGCCCTTTTGTGTGGCGTGTTGAGAAACGGGGCGCAAGCCTTTCAGAGCCTGCTTGGAAGAACCTGGATGAGCACTGAGCAATCCCCAAGAATTGTGGGTATGCTACTGCTCTCGTCTAGCTCGTCCGCTGCACGTGCACCTCCCGTCCAGGGCCAACCGTCCGTGCTTTGAACCCCATCCTCCTTTTACTCCCATTATTTATACGGAACACAGAGCTCGGGGCAGCATGAAGACACCTCTGCGAAAGTGATGTTCCAGATCTCCAGAAGAGTTGGCTCCTTGTTGTGCACTCCATGGCAAAATTCTCAATCCAGAAAAGGCAGTTCACGTGACATACCTATCAGCTACCTGGAAAGGAACCTAACTGTTTCCTATAAGCGGGGCACATTTTCCAGGCCATCCATAGGGTTCTGCCCCAAACGTGGCTTCACACACCTGCCACGCCCAGGGGCACATGTCCGTGACCCATACATGTGGTTTGGCTACGGAGAGGAAACCACCAGGTGCATGCCGCTTTCCCTACAGACCACTGCAGGCATTTTGATCAGCGGTCATCACGTTTCTAGCCTATAGCCAGAAACAGACTTCTGCATTCTTTCTGCAGCAACAGGAAGCACCCTGGCATCTGTTGAGAGGCATGAGACTCTTGTCACGCATTGGAGTTGAGCCCACTTTGTTACATTCGCAAAGCTTCCAAAGACCACAGAGATAGAGTGTCCGGGTTGGGAAGGTTCCAGAGGAACCGCTTCATGTTTCCCACAGGCAGGGTGGATTCTGGTCACTAAAGGAGCACTCTCAGGACATCTTGGATCCGAGAGCGGACAACAGAGGGGTCCCGTTACTTAGGAACTGTTTCATGTTAGGACGGTGCACACAGCATCGTCTTCCCTGGGCCGGAGTTCACTGCTTCTGTGCAGCTTCATGTCAAATGCCAGTGCCTCCGCCAACATTTGGTGGAGCAGCCTGTGAAATGACACCGCTTTTGCCTCTGCCACTAGTCTCCTGGTCGAAAGTGTGAACGCAATTTGTGTTTCCAAGTGGGAAGACCCACTACAGAGTTCACTTACCGTACACTGCCGAGTTGGGCACCCAGCCCATGGCCAAGTGCATTTAAAAGGTTTCCATCGTACGGTTTTCAGAATGAGCCGTAAGCGCCCCCTGACGGATCGGAGCCCCCGAGCAACCCGGGTAGCACACTCTTCCCCTAGGTTACACTGTGTTCAAGAACCTAGGGCTCTATGCTTCCTGCAGGGAAAGCCACCTGGTATGCCCATGTTTCCCTGCGACCCACCACCTCATGAGACTTTCTGAGCTGGAGAGCCAATCAGTTCTCCATGCGGTGGCCAAGGCCCCCTCTGCAATGGACTTGAGGCCACCGTGCCAAGACCTTTTTACCGTGTTCCCTGCTGGGGTCGGAACTGATTAGTGAGAACACTGGACACCTCAAGGCTCACGCTCCAAGGACTTCCCGCATGCAACGAGCAAACACGCACCAAGGGCTTCTTTGTCGCCCAGAGCGAAGAACAAAGCCGGGAATCCCATGTAGAACGAGCACCCTGCAACTTGAGCCGGGAAGGCTTTGTCGTCCCGTCCCCTTGAGCAGCCTTTGCCACACTCCACTTCCAAGGAGCATGTACGAACGAAACGTTTTACCCTCACAGCACTCTACGCCGCAGGCCTCCCTGCGCTCGGTGTGACCTCTGGTTTTGAACGAACCGTCTTGGGTGAAACGCTTTCAGACCCCTCTGTCTCCACAGGGCTTGGTGTTGGAACTCTGCAAGGCTACGCTGCGATGTGCGTCAAACTGATTTCCACAGCCCATCTGTTTATGTGGCCCAGTGGTAGCAAAGCCTTTGAAGGGAAGCGATGCAGCACAGTGTCACAGGATGTATTGGACCAAAGACACCATGTGCTCGCCTGACATCTATCCTGTGCCCAATCCACTGCCTGTGAGATTTTCTTCAACTAGCCTGTCAGGTACACATCCCGTTTACCTTTGTGAGAAACTCCTTGCCTATGCGGTCTGCAAAGCTCTCCTCCCAAATCCCCTTGAGAACCTCGGAGCGTAGCTCTCTCTGTGTGAAGGCCCTTTTGTGTGGCGTGTTGAGAAACGGGGCGCAAGCCTTTCAGAGCCTGCTTGGAAGAACCTGGATGAGCACTGAGCAATCCCCAAGAATTGTGGGTATGCTACTGCTCTCGTCTAGCTCGTCCGCTGCACGTGCACCTCCCGTCCAGGGCCAACCGTCCGTGCTTTGAACCCCATCCTCCTTTTACTCCCATTATTTATACGGAACACAGAGCTCGGGGCAGCATGAAGACACCTCTGCGAAAGTGATGTTCCAGATCTCCAGAAGAGTTGGCTCCTTGTTGTGCACTCCATGGCAAAATTCTCAATCCAGAAAAGGCAGTTCACGTGACATACCTATCAGCTACCTGGAAAGGAACCTAACTGTTTCCTATAAGCGGGGCACATTTTCCAGGCCATCCATAGGGTTCTGCCCCAAACGTGGCTTCACACACCTGCCACGCCCAGGGGCACATGTCCGTGACCCATACATGTGGTTTGGCTACGGAGAGGAAACCACCAGGTGCATGCCGCTTTCCCTACAGACCACTGCAGGCATTTTGATCAGCGGTCATCACGTTTCTAGCCTATAGCCAGAAACAGACTTCTGCATTCTTTCTGCAGCAACAGGAAGCACCCTGGCATCTGTTGAGAGGCATGAGACTCTTGTCACGCATTGGAGTTGAGCCCACTTTGTTACATTCGCAAAGCTTCCAAAGACCACAGAGATAGAGTGTCCGGGTTGGGAAGGTTCCAGAGGAACCGCTTCATGTTTCCCACAGGCAGGGTGGATTCTGGTCACTAAAGGAGCACTCTCAGGACATCTTGGATCCGAGAGCGGACAACAGAGGGGTCCCGTTACTTAGGAACTGTTTCATGTTAGGACGGTGCACACAGCATCGTCTTCCCTGGGCCGGAGTTCACTGCTTCTGTGCAGCTTCATGTCAAATGCCAGTGCCTCCGCCAACATTTGGTGGAGCAGCCTGTGAAATGACACCGCTTTTGCCTCTGCCACTAGTCTCCTGGTCGAAAGTGTGAACGCAATTTGTGTTTCCAAGTGGGAAGACCCACTACAGAGTTCACTTACCGTACACTGCCGAGTTGGGCACCCAGCCCATGGCCAAGTGCATTTAAAAGGTTTCCATCGTACGGTTTTCAGAATGAGCCGTAAGCGCCCCCTGACGGATCGGAGCCCCCGAGCAACCCGGGTAGCACACTCTTCCCCTAGGTTACACTGTGTTCAAGAACCTAGGGCTCTATGCTTCCTGCAGGGAAAGCCACCTGGTATGCCCATGTTTCCCTGCGACCCACCACCTCATGAGACTTTCTGAGCTGGAGAGCCAATCAGTTCTCCATGCGGTGGCCAAGGCCCCCTCTGCAATGGACTTGAGGCCACCGTGCCAAGACCTTTTTACCGTGTTCCCTGCTGGGGTCGGAACTGATTAGTGAGAACACTGGACACCTCAAGGCTCACGCTCCAAGGACTTCCCGCATGCAACGAGCAAACACGCACCAAGGGCTTCTTTGTCGCCCAGAGCGAAGAACAAAGCCGGGAATCCCATGTAGAACGAGCACCCTGCAACTTGAGCCGGGAAGGCTTTGTCGTCCCGTCCCCTTGAGCAGCCTTTGCCACACTCCACTTCCAAGGAGCATGTACGAACGAAACGTTTTACCCTCACAGCACTCTACGCCGCAGGCCTCCCTGCGCTCGGTGTGACCTCTGGTTTTGAACGAACCGTCTTGGGTGAAACGCTTTCAGACCCCTCTGTCTCCACAGGGCTTGGTGTTGGAACTCTGCAAGGCTACGCTGCGATGTGCGTCAAACTGATTTCCACAGCCCATCTGTTTATGTGGCCCAGTGGTAGCAAAGCCTTTGAAGGGAAGCGATGCAGCACAGTGTCACAGGATGTATTGGACCAAAGACACCATGTGCTCGCCTGACATCTATCCTGTGCCCAATCCACTGCCTGTGAGATTTTCTTCAACTAGCCTGTCAGGTACACATCCCGTTTACCTTTGTGAGAAACTCCTTGCCTATGCGGTCTGCAAAGCTCTCCTCCCAAATCCCCTTGAGAACCTCGGAGCGTAGCTCTCTCTGTGTGAAGGCCCTTTTGTGTGGCGTGTTGAGAAACGGGGCGCAAGCCTTTCAGAGCCTGCTTGGAAGAACCTGGATGAGCACTGAGCAATCCCCAAGAATTGTGGGTATGCTACTGCTCTCGTCTAGCTCGTCCGCTGCACGTGCACCTCCCGTCCAGGGCCAACCGTCCGTGCTTTGAACCCCATCCTCCTTTTACTCCCATTATTTATACGGAACACAGAGCTCGGGGCAGCATGAAGACACCTCTGCGAAAGTGATGTTCCAGATCTCCAGAAGAGTTGGCTCCTTGTTGTGCACTCCATGGCAAAATTCTCAATCCAGAAAAGGCAGTTCACGTGACATACCTATCAGCTACCTGGAAAGGAACCTAACTGTTTCCTATAAGCGGGGCACATTTTCCAGGCCATCCATAGGGTTCTGCCCCAAACGTGGCTTCACACACCTGCCACGCCCAGGGGCACATGTCCGTGACCCATACATGTGGTTTGGCTACGGAGAGGAAACCACCAGGTGCATGCCGCTTTCCCTACAGACCACTGCAGGCATTTTGATCAGCGGTCATCACGTTTCTAGCCTATAGCCAGAAACAGACTTCTGCATTCTTTCTGCAGCAACAGGAAGCACCCTGGCATCTGTTGAGAGGCATGAGACTCTTGTCACGCATTGGAGTTGAGCCCACTTTGTTACATTCGCAAAGCTTCCAAAGACCACAGAGATAGAGTGTCCGGGTTGGGAAGGTTCCAGAGGAACCGCTTCATGTTTCCCACAGGCAGGGTGGATTCTGGTCACTAAAGGAGCACTCTCAGGACATCTTGGATCCGAGAGCGGACAACAGAGGGGTCCCGTTACTTAGGAACTGTTTCATGTTAGGACGGTGCACACAGCATCGTCTTCCCTGGGCCGGAGTTCACTGCTTCTGTGCAGCTTCATGTCAAATGCCAGTGCCTCCGCCAACATTTGGTGGAGCAGCCTGTGAAATGACACCGCTTTTGCCTCTGCCACTAGTCTCCTGGTCGAAAGTGTGAACGCAATTTGTGTTTCCAAGTGGGAAGACCCACTACAGAGTTCACTTACCGTACACTGCCGAGTTGGGCACCCAGCCCATGGCCAAGTGCATTTAAAAGGTTTCCATCGTACGGTTTTCAGAATGAGCCGTAAGCGCCCCCTGACGGATCGGAGCCCCCGAGCAACCCGGGTAGCACACTCTTCCCCTAGGTTACACTGTGTTCAAGAACCTAGGGCTCTATGCTTCCTGCAGGGAAAGCCACCTGGTATGCCCATGTTTCCCTGCGACCCACCACCTCATGAGACTTTCTGAGCTGGAGAGCCAATCAGTTCTCCATGCGGTGGCCAAGGCCCCCTCTGCAATGGACTTGAGGCCACCGTGCCAAGACCTTTTTACCGTGTTCCCTGCTGGGGTCGGAACTGATTAGTGAGAACACTGGACACCTCAAGGCTCACGCTCCAAGGACTTCCCGCATGCAACGAGCAAACACGCACCAAGGGCTTCTTTGTCGCCCAGAGCGAAGAACAAAGCCGGGAATCCCATGTAGAACGAGCACCCTGCAACTTGAGCCGGGAAGGCTTTGTCGTCCCGTCCCCTTGAGCAGCCTTTGCCACACTCCACTTCCAAGGAGCATGTACGAACGAAACGTTTTACCCTCACAGCACTCTACGCCGCAGGCCTCCCTGCGCTCGGTGTGACCTCTGGTTTTGAACGAACCGTCTTGGGTGAAACGCTTTCAGACCCCTCTGTCTCCACAGGGCTTGGTGTTGGAACTCTGCAAGGCTACGCTGCGATGTGCGTCAAACTGATTTCCACAGCCCATCTGTTTATGTGGCCCAGTGGTAGCAAAGCCTTTGAAGGGAAGCGATGCAGCACAGTGTCACAGGATGTATTGGACCAAAGACACCATGTGCTCGCCTGACATCTATCCTGTGCCCAATCCACTGCCTGTGAGATTTTCTTCAACTAGCCTGTCAGGTACACATCCCGTTTACCTTTGTGAGAAACTCCTTGCCTATGCGGTCTGCAAAGCTCTCCTCCCAAATCCCCTTGAGAACCTCGGAGCGTAGCTCTCTCTGTGTGAAGGCCCTTTTGTGTGGCGTGTTGAGAAACGGGGCGCAAGCCTTTCAGAGCCTGCTTGGAAGAACCTGGATGAGCACTGAGCAATCCCCAAGAATTGTGGGTATGCTACTGCTCTCGTCTAGCTCGTCCGCTGCACGTGCACCTCCCGTCCAGGGCCAACCGTCCGTGCTTTGAACCCCATCCTCCTTTTACTCCCATTATTTATACGGAACACAGAGCTCGGGGCAGCATGAAGACACCTCTGCGAAAGTGATGTTCCAGATCTCCAGAAGAGTTGGCTCCTTGTTGTGCACTCCATGGCAAAATTCTCAATCCAGAAAAGGCAGTTCACGTGACATACCTATCAGCTACCTGGAAAGGAACCTAACTGTTTCCTATAAGCGGGGCACATTTTCCAGGCCATCCATAGGGTTCTGCCCCAAACGTGGCTTCACACACCTGCCACGCCCAGGGGCACATGTCCGTGACCCATACATGTGGTTTGGCTACGGAGAGGAAACCACCAGGTGCATGCCGCTTTCCCTACAGACCACTGCAGGCATTTTGATCAGCGGTCATCACGTTTCTAGCCTATAGCCAGAAACAGACTTCTGCATTCTTTCTGCAGCAACAGGAAGCACCCTGGCATCTGTTGAGAGGCATGAGACTCTTGTCACGCATTGGAGTTGAGCCCACTTTGTTACATTCGCAAAGCTTCCAAAGACCACAGAGATAGAGTGTCCGGGTTGGGAAGGTTCCAGAGGAACCGCTTCATGTTTCCCACAGGCAGGGTGGATTCTGGTCACTAAAGGAGCACTCTCAGGACATCTTGGATCCGAGAGCGGACAACAGAGGGGTCCCGTTACTTAGGAACTGTTTCATGTTAGGACGGTGCACACAGCATCGTCTTCCCTGGGCCGGAGTTCACTGCTTCTGTGCAGCTTCATGTCAAATGCCAGTGCCTCCGCCAACATTTGGTGGAGCAGCCTGTGAAATGACACCGCTTTTGCCTCTGCCACTAGTCTCCTGGTCGAAAGTGTGAACGCAATTTGTGTTTCCAAGTGGGAAGACCCACTACAGAGTTCACTTACCGTACACTGCCGAGTTGGGCACCCAGCCCATGGCCAAGTGCATTTAAAAGGTTTCCATCGTACGGTTTTCAGAATGAGCCGTAAGCGCCCCCTGACGGATCGGAGCCCCCGAGCAACCCGGGTAGCACACTCTTCCCCTAGGTTACACTGTGTTCAAGAACCTAGGGCTCTATGCTTCCTGCAGGGAAAGCCACCTGGTATGCCCATGTTTCCCTGCGACCCACCACCTCATGAGACTTTCTGAGCTGGAGAGCCAATCAGTTCTCCATGCGGTGGCCAAGGCCCCCTCTGCAATGGACTTGAGGCCACCGTGCCAAGACCTTTTTACCGTGTTCCCTGCTGGGGTCGGAACTGATTAGTGAGAACACTGGACACCTCAAGGCTCACGCTCCAAGGACTTCCCGCATGCAACGAGCAAACACGCACCAAGGGCTTCTTTGTCGCCCAGAGCGAAGAACAAAGCCGGGAATCCCATGTAGAACGAGCACCCTGCAACTTGAGCCGGGAAGGCTTTGTCGTCCCGTCCCCTTGAGCAGCCTTTGCCACACTCCACTTCCAAGGAGCATGTACGAACGAAACGTTTTACCCTCACAGCACTCTACGCCGCAGGCCTCCCTGCGCTCGGTGTGACCTCTGGTTTTGAACGAACCGTCTTGGGTGAAACGCTTTCAGACCCCTCTGTCTCCACAGGGCTTGGTGTTGGAACTCTGCAAGGCTACGCTGCGATGTGCGTCAAACTGATTTCCACAGCCCATCTGTTTATGTGGCCCAGTGGTAGCAAAGCCTTTGAAGGGAAGCGATGCAGCACAGTGTCACAGGATGTATTGGACCAAAGACACCATGTGCTCGCCTGACATCTATCCTGTGCCCAATCCACTGCCTGTGAGATTTTCTTCAACTAGCCTGTCAGGTACACATCCCGTTTACCTTTGTGAGAAACTCCTTGCCTATGCGGTCTGCAAAGCTCTCCTCCCAAATCCCCTTGAGAACCTCGGAGCGTAGCTCTCTCTGTGTGAAGGCCCTTTTGTGTGGCGTGTTGAGAAACGGGGCGCAAGCCTTTCAGAGCCTGCTTGGAAGAACCTGGATGAGCACTGAGCAATCCCCAAGAATTGTGGGTATGCTACTGCTCTCGTCTAGCTCGTCCGCTGCACGTGCACCTCCCGTCCAGGGCCAACCGTCCGTGCTTTGAACCCCATCCTCCTTTTACTCCCATTATTTATACGGAACACAGAGCTCGGGGCAGCATGAAGACACCTCTGCGAAAGTGATGTTCCAGATCTCCAGAAGAGTTGGCTCCTTGTTGTGCACTCCATGGCAAAATTCTCAATCCAGAAAAGGCAGTTCACGTGACATACCTATCAGCTACCTGGAAAGGAACCTAACTGTTTCCTATAAGCGGGGCACATTTTCCAGGCCATCCATAGGGTTCTGCCCCAAACGTGGCTTCACACACCTGCCACGCCCAGGGGCACATGTCCGTGACCCATACATGTGGTTTGGCTACGGAGAGGAAACCACCAGGTGCATGCCGCTTTCCCTACAGACCACTGCAGGCATTTTGATCAGCGGTCATCACGTTTCTAGCCTATAGCCAGAAACAGACTTCTGCATTCTTTCTGCAGCAACAGGAAGCACCCTGGCATCTGTTGAGAGGCATGAGACTCTTGTCACGCATTGGAGTTGAGCCCACTTTGTTACATTCGCAAAGCTTCCAAAGACCACAGAGATAGAGTGTCCGGGTTGGGAAGGTTCCAGAGGAACCGCTTCATGTTTCCCACAGGCAGGGTGGATTCTGGTCACTAAAGGAGCACTCTCAGGACATCTTGGATCCGAGAGCGGACAACAGAGGGGTCCCGTTACTTAGGAACTGTTTCATGTTAGGACGGTGCACACAGCATCGTCTTCCCTGGGCCGGAGTTCACTGCTTCTGTGCAGCTTCATGTCAAATGCCAGTGCCTCCGCCAACATTTGGTGGAGCAGCCTGTGAAATGACACCGCTTTTGCCTCTGCCACTAGTCTCCTGGTCGAAAGTGTGAACGCAATTTGTGTTTCCAAGTGGGAAGACCCACTACAGAGTTCACTTACCGTACACTGCCGAGTTGGGCACCCAGCCCATGGCCAAGTGCATTTAAAAGGTTTCCATCGTACGGTTTTCAGAATGAGCCGTAAGCGCCCCCTGACGGATCGGAGCCCCCGAGCAACCCGGGTAGCACACTCTTCCCCTAGGTTACACTGTGTTCAAGAACCTAGGGCTCTATGCTTCCTGCAGGGAAAGCCACCTGGTATGCCCATGTTTCCCTGCGACCCACCACCTCATGAGACTTTCTGAGCTGGAGAGCCAATCAGTTCTCCATGCGGTGGCCAAGGCCCCCTCTGCAATGGACTTGAGGCCACCGTGCCAAGACCTTTTTACCGTGTTCCCTGCTGGGGTCGGAACTGATTAGTGAGAACACTGGACACCTCAAGGCTCACGCTCCAAGGACTTCCCGCATGCAACGAGCAAACACGCACCAAGGGCTTCTTTGTCGCCCAGAGCGAAGAACAAAGCCGGGAATCCCATGTAGAACGAGCACCCTGCAACTTGAGCCGGGAAGGCTTTGTCGTCCCGTCCCCTTGAGCAGCCTTTGCCACACTCCACTTCCAAGGAGCATGTACGAACGAAACGTTTTACCCTCACAGCACTCTACGCCGCAGGCCTCCCTGCGCTCGGTGTGACCTCTGGTTTTGAACGAACCGTCTTGGGTGAAACGCTTTCAGACCCCTCTGTCTCCACAGGGCTTGGTGTTGGAACTCTGCAAGGCTACGCTGCGATGTGCGTCAAACTGATTTCCACAGCCCATCTGTTTATGTGGCCCAGTGGTAGCAAAGCCTTTGAAGGGAAGCGATGCAGCACAGTGTCACAGGATGTATTGGACCAAAGACACCATGTGCTCGCCTGACATCTATCCTGTGCCCAATCCACTGCCTGTGAGATTTTCTTCAACTAGCCTGTCAGGTACACATCCCGTTTACCTTTGTGAGAAACTCCTTGCCTATGCGGTCTGCAAAGCTCTCCTCCCAAATCCCCTTGAGAACCTCGGAGCGTAGCTCTCTCTGTGTGAAGGCCCTTTTGTGTGGCGTGTTGAGAAACGGGGCGCAAGCCTTTCAGAGCCTGCTTGGAAGAACC
>NW_028294044.1:0-31976 GCF_964341445.2 Mesoplodon mirus | reverse complement strand
AGGATAACACCAAGATATTATTCCTGCCTACGAAAAAAAATAGATAAAGAGAACGGAAGAAAGAAGAAGTATTAAGATAATGATGGGAAAGAAAAGGAAAACTCACCCATTCTTTCTCCTGCCTTTTGCATATCCACTTGACGTGTCTTTCATAGTACGGTTCCCAGTTTCCGTCACCGACGCTGCAATACACAAGATAACACCAAGATATTATTTCTGCCTACGAAAAAAAAATAGATAAAGAGAACGGAAGAAAGAAGAAGTATTAAGATAATGATGGAAAGAAAAGGAAGACTCACCCATTCTTTATCCTGCCTTTCGCGTATCCACTTGACGTGAGTCTCTCGTAGCACAGTTCCAATTTCCGTCATCGAGGCTGCAATACCCAAGATAACACCAAGATATTATTCCTGCCTACGAAAAAAAATAGATAAAGAGAACGGAAGAAAGAAGAAGTATTAAGATAATGATGGAAAGAAAAGAAAGACTCACCCATTCTTTATCCTGCCTCTCGCTTATCCACTTGACGTGTCTTTCATAGTACGGTTCCCAGTTCCCGTCACCGACGCTGCAATACCCAAGATAACACCAAGATATTATTCCTGCCTACGAAAAAAAATAGATAAAGAGAACGGAAGAAAGAAGAAGTATTAAGATAATGATGGAAAGAAAAGGAAGGCTCACCCATTATTTCTCCTGTCTTTTCCATATCCACTTGACGTGAGTCTCTCGTAATACGGTTTCCAATTCCCGTCATCGACGCTGCAATACCCAAGATAACACCAAGATATTATTCCTGCCTACGAAAAAAAATAGATAAAGAGAACGGAAGAAAGAAGAAGTATTAAGATAATGATGGAAAGAAAAGAAAGACTCACCCATTCTTTATCCTGCCTCTCGCTTATCCACTTGACGTGTCTTTCATAGTACGGTTCCCAGTTTCCGTCACCGACGCTGCAATACTCAGGATAACACCAAGATATTATTCCTGCCTACGAAAAAAAATAGATAAAGAGAACGGAAGAAAGAAGAAGTATTAAGATAATGATGGGAAAGAAAAGGAAGACTCACTCATTCTTTATCCTGCCTTTCGCTTATCCACTTGACGTGTCTTTCATAGTACGGTTCCCAGTTTCCGTCACCGACGCTGCAATACTCAGGATAACACCAAGATATTATTCCTGCCTAAGAAAAAAATAGATAAAGAGGACGGAAGAAAGAAGAAGTATTAAGATAATGATGGAAAGAAAAGGAAGGCTCACCCATTCTTTCTCCTGTCTTTTCCATATGCACTTGACGTGAGTCTCTCGTAATACGGTTTCCAATTCCCGTCATCGACGCTGCAATACCCAGGATAACACCAAGATATTATTCCTGCCTACGAAAAAAAATAGATAAAGAGAACGGAAGAAAGAAGAAGTATTAAGATAATGATGGAAAGAAAAGGAAGACTCACCCATTCTTTATCCTGCCTTTCGCGTATCCACTTGACGTGAGTCTCTCGTAGCACAGTTCCAATTTCCGTCATCGAGGCTGCAATACCCAAGATAACACCAAGATATTATTTCTGCCTACGAAAAAAAAATAGATAAAGAGAACGGAAGAAAGAAGAAGTATTAAGATAATGGTGGAAAGAAAAGGAAGACTCACCCATTCTTTATCCTGCCTTTCGCGTATCCACTTGACGTGAGTCTCTCGTAGCACAGTTCCAATTTCCGTCATCGAGGCTGCAATACCCAAGATAACACCAAGATATTATTCCTGCCTACGACAACAAAATAGCTAAAGAGAACGAAAGAAAAAAGAGTATTAAGATAATGATGGGAAAGAAAAGGAAAACTCACCCATTCTTTCTCCTGCCTTTTGCATATCCACTTGACGTGTCTTTCATAGTACGGTTCCCAGTTTCCGTCACCGACGCTGCAATACCCAAGATAACACCAAGATATTATTCCTGCCTACGACAACAAAATAGATAAAGAGAACGAAAGAAAAAAAGAATATTAAGATAATGATGGAAAGAAAAGGAAGACTCACTCATTCTTTATCCTGCCTTTCGCTTATCCACTTGACGTGTCTTTCATAGTACGGTTCCCAGTTTCCGTCACCGACGCTGCAATACACAAGATAACACCAAGATATTATTTCTGCCTACGAAAAAAAAAATAGATAAAGAGAACGGAAGAAAGAAGAAGTATTAAGATAATGATGGAAAGAAAAGGAAGGCTCACCCATTCTTTCTCCTGTCTTTTCCATATCCACTTGACGTGTCTTTCATAGTACGGTTCCCAGTTCCCGTCACCGACGCTGCAATACCCAAGATAACACCAAGATATTACTCCTGCCTACGAAAAAAAATAGATAAAGAGAACGGAAGAAAGAAGAGGTATTAAGATAATGATGGGAAAGAAAAGGAAAACTCACCCATTCTTTCTCCTGCCTTTTGCATATCCACTTGACGTGTCTTTCATAGTACGGTTCCCAGTTTCCGTCACCGACGCTGCAATACACAAGATAACACCAAGATATTATTTCTGCCTACGAAAAAAAAATAGATAAAGAGAACGGAAGAAAGAAGAAGTATTAAGATAATGATGGAAAGAAAAGGAAGACTCACCCATTCTTTATCCTGCCTTTCGCGTATCCACTTGACGTGAGTCTCTCGTAGCACAGTTCCAATTTCCGTCATCGAGGCTGCAATACCCAAGATAACACCAAGATATTATTCCTGCCTACGAAAAAAAATAGATAAAGAGAACGGAAGAAAGAAGAAGTATTAAGATAATGATGGAAAGAAAAGAAAGACTCACCCATTCTTTATCCTGCCTCTCGCTTATCCACTTGACGTGTCTTTCATAGTACGGTTCCCAGTTCCCGTCACCGACGCTGCAATACCCAAGATAACACCAAGATATTATTCCTGCCTACGAAAAAAAATAGATAAAGAGAACGGAAGAAAGAAGAAGTATTAAGATAATGATGGAAAGAAAAGGAAGGCTCACCCATTATTTCTCCTGTCTTTTCCATATCCACTTGACGTGAGTCTCTCGTAATACGGTTTCCAATTCCCGTCATCGACGCTGCAATACCCAAGATAACACCAAGATATTATTCCTGCCTACGAAAAAAAATAGATAAAGAGAACGGAAGAAAGAAGAAGTATTAAGATAATGATGGAAAGAAAAGAAAGACTCACCCATTCTTTATCCTGCCTCTCGCTTATCCACTTGACGTGTCTTTCATAGTACGGTTCCCAGTTTCCGTCACCGACGCTGCAATACTCAGGATAACACCAAGATATTATTCCTGCCTACGAAAAAAAATAGATAAAGAGAACGGAAGAAAGAAGAAGTATTAAGATAATGATGGGAAAGAAAAGGAAAACTCACCCATTCTTTCTCCTGCCTTTTGCATATCCACTTGACGTGTCTTTCATAGTACGGTTCCCAGTTTCCGTCACCGACGCTGCAATACACAAGATAACACCAAGATATTATTTCTGCCTACGAAAAAAAAATAGATAAAGAGAACGGAAGAAAGAAGAAGTATTAAGATAATGATGGAAAGAAAAGGAAGACTCACCCATTCTTTATCCTGCCTTTCGCGTATCCACTTGACGTGAGTCTCTCGTAGCACAGTTCCAATTTCCGTCATCGAGGCTGCAATACCCAAGATAACACCAAGATATTATTCCTGCCTACGAAAAAAAATAGATAAAGAGAACGGAAGAAAGAAGAAGTATTAAGATAATGATGGAAAGAAAAGAAAGACTCACCCATTCTTTATCCTGCCTCTCGCTTATCCACTTGACGTGTCTTTCATAGTACGGTTCCCAGTTCCCGTCACCGACGCTGCAATACCCAAGATAACACCAAGATATTATTCCTGCCTACGAAAAAAAATAGATAAAGAGAACGGAAGAAAGAAGAAGTATTAAGATAATGATGGAAAGAAAAGGAAGGCTCACCCATTATTTCTCCTGTCTTTTCCATATCCACTTGACGTGAGTCTCTCGTAATACGGTTTCCAATTCCCGTCATCGGACGCTGCAATACCCAAGATAACACCAAGATATTATTCCTGCCTACGAAAAAAAATAGATAAAGAGAACGGAAGAAAGAAGAAGTATTAAGATAATGATGGAAAGAAAAGAAAGACTCACCCATTCTTTATCCTGCCTCTCGCTTATCCACTTGACGTGTCTTTCATAGTACGGTTCCCAGTTTCCGTCACCGACGCTGCAATACTCAGGATAACACCAAGATATTATTCCTGCCTACGAAAAAAATAGATAAAGAGAACGGAAGAAAGAAGAAGTATTAAGATAATGATGGGAAAGAAAAGGAAAACTCACCCATTCTTTCTCCTGCCTTTTGCATATCCACTTGACGTGTCTTTCATAGTACGGTTCCCAGTTTCCGTCACCGACGCTGCAATACCCAAGATAACACCAAGATATTATTCCTGCCTACGACAACAAAATAGATAAAGAGAACGAAAGAAAAAAAGAATATTAAGATAATGATGGAAAGAAAAGGAAGACTCACTCATTCTTTATCCTGCCTTTCGCTTATCCACTTGACGTGTCTTTCATAGTACGGTTCCCAGTTTCCGTCACCGACGCTGCAATACTCAGGATAACACCAAGATATTATTCCTGCCTACGAAAAAAAATAGATAAAGAGAACGGAAGAAAGAAGAAGTATTAAGATAATGATGGGAAAGAAAAGGAAAACTCACCCATTCTTTCTCCTGCCTTTTGCATATCCACTTGACGTGAGTCTCTCGTAGCACAGTTCCAATTTCCGTCATCGAGGCTGCAATACCCAAGATAACACCAAGATATTATTCCTGCCTACGAAAAAAAATAGATAAAGAGAACGGAAGAAAGAAGAAGTATTAAGATAATGATGGAAAGAAAAGAAAGACTCACCCATTCTTTATCCTGCCTCTCGCTTATCCACTTGACGTGTCTTTCATAGTACGGTTCCCAGTTCCCGTCACCGACGCTGCAATACCCAAGATAACACCAAGATATTATTCCTGCCTACGAAAAAAATAGATAAAGAGAACGGAAGAAAGAAGAAGTATTAAGATAATGATGGAAAGAAAAGGAAGGCTCACCCATTATTTCTCCTGTCTTTTCCATATCCACTTGACGTGAGTCTCTCGTAATACGGTTTCCAATTCCCGTCATCGACGCTGCAATACCCAAGATAACACCAAGATATTATTCCTGCCTACGAAAAAAATAGATAAAGAGAACGGAAGAAAGAAGAAGTATTAAGATAATGATGGAAAGAAAAGAAAGACTCACCCATTCTTTATCCTGCCTCTCGCTTATCCACTTGACGTGTCTTTCATAGTACGGTTCCCAGTTTCCGTCACCGACGCTGCAATACTCAGGATAACACCAAGATATTATTCCTGCCTACGAAAAAAAATAGATAAAGAGAACGGAAGAAAGAAGAAGTATTAAGATAATGATGGGAAAGAAAAGGAAAACTCACCCATTCTTTCTCCTGCCTTTTGCATATCCACTTGACGTGTCTTTCATAGTACGGTTCCCAGTTTCCGTCACCGACGCTGCAATACACAAGATAACACCAAGATATTATTTCTGCCTACGAAAAAAAAATAGATAAAGAGAACGGAAGAAAGAAGAAGTATTAAGATAATGATGGAAAGAAAAGGAAGACTCACCCATTCTTTATCCTGCCTTTCGCGTATCCACTTGACGTGAGTCTCTCGTAGCACAGTTCCAATTTCCGTCATCGAGGCTGCAATACCCAAGATAACACCAAGATATTATTCCTGCCTACGAAAAAAAATAGATAAAGAGAACGGAAGAAAGAAGAAGTATTAAGATAATGATGGAAAGAAAAGAAAGACTCACCCATTCTTTATCCTGCCTCTCGCTTATCCACTTGACGTGTCTTTCATAGTACGGTTCCCAGTTCCCGTCACCGACGCTGCAATACCCAAGATAACACCAAGATATTATTCCTGCCTACGAAAAAAAATAGATAAAGAGAACGGAAGAAAGAAGAAGTATTAAGATAATGATGGAAAGAAAAGGAAGGCTCACCCATTATTTCTCCTGTCTTTTCCATATCCACTTGACGTGAGTCTCTCGTAATACGGTTTCCAATTCCCGTCATCGACGCTGCAATACCCAAGATAACACCAAGATATTATTCCTGCCTACGAAAAAAAATAGATAAAGAGAACGGAAGAAAGAAGAAGTATTAAGATAATGATGGAAAGAAAAGAAAGACTCACCCATTCTTTATCCTGCCTCTCGCTTATCCACTTGACGTGTCTTTCATAGTACGGTTCCCAGTTTCCGTCACCGACGCTGCAATACTCAGGATAACACCAAGATATTATTCCTGCCTACGAAAAAAAATAGATAAAGAGAACGGAAGAAAGAAGAAGTATTAAGATAATGATGGGAAAGAAAAGGAAGACTCACTCATTCTTTATCCTGCCTTTCGCTTATCCACTTGACGTGTCTTTCATAGTACGGTTCCCAGTTTCCGTCACCGACGCTGCAATACTCAGGATAACACCAAGATATTATTCCTGCCTAAGAAAAAAATAGATAAAGAGGACGGAAGAAAGAAGAAGTATTAAGATAATGATGGAAAGAAAAGGAAGGCTCACCCATTCTTTCTCCTGTCTTTTCCATATGCACTTGACGTGAGTCTCTCGTAATACGGTTTCCAA
Source organism: Mesoplodon mirus (assembly GCF_964341445.2). Lineage (NCBI taxonomy): Eukaryota > Metazoa > Chordata > Mammalia > Artiodactyla > Ziphiidae > Mesoplodon > Mesoplodon mirus. The sequence continues at coordinate 25,247 of NW_028294044.1, read as the reverse complement.
TTCCCGTCATCGACGCTGCAATACCCAGGATAACACCAAGATATTATTCCTGCCTACGAAAAAAAATAGATAAAGAGAACGGAAGAAAGAAGAAGTATTAAGATAATGATGGAAAGAAAAGGAAGACTCACCCATTCTTTATCCTGCCTTTCGCGTATCCACTTGACGTGAGTCTCTCGTAGCACAGTTCCAATTTCCGTCATCGAGGCTGCAATACCCAAGATAACACCAAGATATTATTTCTGCCTACGAAAAAAAAATAGATAAAGAGAACGGAAGAAAGAAGAAGTATTAAGATAATGGTGGAAAGAAAAGGAAGACTCACCCATTCTTTATCCTGCCTTTCGCGTATCCACTTGACGTGAGTCTCTCGTAGCACAGTTCCAATTTCCGTCATCGAGGCTGCAATACCCAAGATAACACCAAGATATTATTCCTGCCTACGACAACAAAATAGCTAAAGAGAACGAAAGAAAAAAAGAGTATTAAGATAATGATGGGAAAGAAAAGGAAAACTCACCCATTCTTTCTCCTGCCTTTTGCATATCCACTTGACGTGTCTTTCATAGTACGGTTCCCAGTTTCCGTCACCGACGCTGCAATACCCAAGATAACACCAAGATATTATTCCTGCCTACGACAACAAAATAGATAAAGAGAACGAAAGAAAAAAAGAATATTAAGATAATGATGGAAAGAAAAGGAAGACTCACTCATTCTTTATCCTGCCTTTCGCTTATCCACTTGACGTGTCTTTCATAGTACGGTTCCCAGTTTCCGTCACCGACGCTGCAATACACAAGATAACACCAAGATATTATTTCTGCCTACGAAAAAAAAAATAGATAAAGAGAACGGAAGAAAGAAGAAGTATTAAGATAATGATGGAAAGAAAAGGAAGGCTCACCCATTCTTTCTCCTGTCTTTTCCATATCCACTTGACGTGTCTTTCATAGTACGGTTCCCAGTTCCCGTCACCGACGCTGCAATACCCAAGATAACACCAAGATATTACTCCTGCCTACGAAAAAAAATAGATAAAGAGAACGGAAGAAAGAAGAGGTATTAAGATAATGATGGGAAAGAAAAGGAAAACTCACCCATTCTTTCTCCTGCCTTTTGCATATCCACTTGACGTGTCTTTCATAGTACGGTTCCCAGTTTCCGTCACCGACGCTGCAATACACAAGATAACACCAAGATATTATTTCTGCCTACGAAAAAAAATAGATAAAGAGAACGGAAGAAAGAAGAAGTATTAAGATAATGATGGAAAGAAAAGGAAGACTCACCCATTCTTTATCCTGCCTTTCGCGTATCCACTTGACGTGAGTCTCTCGTAGCACAGTTCCAATTTCCGTCATCGAGGCTGCAATACCCAAGATAACACCAAGATATTATTCCTGCCTACGAAAAAAAATAGATAAAGAGAACGGAAGAAAGAAGAAGTATTAAGATAATGATGGAAAGAAAAGAAAGACTCACCCATTCTTTATCCTGCCTCTCGCTTATCCACTTGACGTGTCTTTCATAGTACGGTTCCCAGTTCCCGTCACCGACGCTGCAATACCCAAGATAACACCAAGATATTATTCCTGCCTACGAAAAAAAATAGATAAAGAGAACGGAAGAAAGAAGAAGTATTAAGATAATGATGGAAAGAAAAGGAAGGCTCACCCATTATTTCTCCTGTCTTTTCCATATCCACTTGACGTGAGTCTCTCGTAATACGGTTTCCAATTCCCGTCATCGACGCTGCAATACCCAAGATAACACCAAGATATTATTCCTGCCTACGAAAAAAAATAGATAAAGAGAACGGAAGAAAGAAGAAGTATTAAGATAATGATGGAAAGAAAAGAAAGACTCACCCATTCTTTATCCTGCCTCTCGCTTATCCACTTGACGTGTCTTTCATAGTACGGTTCCCAGTTTCCGTCACCGACGCTGCAATACTCAGGATAACACCAAGATATTATTCCTGCCTACGAAAAAAAATAGATAAAGAGAACGGAAGAAAGAAGAAGTATTAAGATAATGATGGGAAAGAAAAGGAAAACTCACCCATTCTTTCTCCTGCCTTTTGCATATCCACTTGACGTGTCTTTCATAGTACGGTTTCCGTCACCGACGCTGCCAATACCCAAGATAACACCAAGATATTATTCCTGCCTACGACAACAAAATAGATAAAGAGAACGAAAGAAAAAAAGAATATTAAGATAATGATGGAAAGAAAAGGAAGACTCACTCATTCTTTATCCTGCCTTTCGCTTATCCACTTGACGTGTCTTTCATAGTACGGTTCCCAGTTTCCGTCACCGACGCTGCAATACTCAGGATAACACCAAGATATTATTCCTGCCTAAGAAAAAAATAGATAAAGAGGACGGAAGAAAGAAGAAGTATTAAGATAATGATGGAAAGAAAAGGAAGGCTCACCCATTCTTTCTCCTGTCTTTTCCATATGCACTTGACGTGAGTCTCTCGTAATACGGTTTCCAATTCCCGTCATCGACGCTGCAATACCCAGGATAACACCAAGATATTATTCCTGCCTACGAAAAAAAATAGATAAAGAGAACGGAAGAAAGAAGAAGTATTAAGATAATGATGGAAAGAAAAGGAAGACTCACCCATTCTTTATCCTGCCTTTCGCGTATCCACTTGACGTGAGTCTCTCGTAGCACAGTTCCAATTTCCGTCATCGAGGCTGCAATACCCAAGATAACACCAAGATATTATTTCTGCCTACGAAAAAAAAATAGATAAAGAGAACGGAAGAAAGAAGAAGGATTAAGATAATGGTGGGAAAGAAAAGGAAAACTCACCCATTCTTTCTCCTGCCTTTTGCATATCCACTTGACGTGTCTTTCATAGTACGGTTCCCAGTTTCCGTCACCGACGCTGCAATACACAAGATAACACCAAGATATTATTTCTGCCTACGAAAAAAAAATAGATAAAGAGAACGGAAGAAAGAAGAAGTATTAAGATAATGATGGAAAGAAAAGGAAGACTCACCCATTCTTTATCCTGCCTTTCGCGTATCCACTTGACGTGAGTCTCTCGTAGCACAGTTCCAATTTCCGTCATCGAGGCTGCAATACCCAAGATAACACCAAGATATTATTCCTGCCTACGAAAAAAAATAGATAAAGAGAACGGAAGAAAGAAGAAGTATTAAGATAATGATGGAAAGAAAAGGAAGGCTCACCCATTATTTCTCCTGTCTTTTCCATATCCACTTGACGTGAGTCTCTCGTAATACGGTTTCCAATTCCCGTCATCGACGCTGCAATACCCAAGATAACACCAAGATATTATTCCTGCCTACGAAAAAAAATAGATAAAGAGAACGAAGAAAGAAGAAGTATTAAGATAATGATGGAAAGAAAAGAAAGACTCACCCATTCTTTATCCTGCCTCTCGCTTATCCACTTGACGTGTCTTTCATAGTACGGTTCCCAGTTTCCGTCACCGACGCTGCAATACTCAGGATAACACCAAGATATTATTCCTGCCTACGAAAAAAAATAGATAAAGAGAACGGAAGAAAGAAGAAGTATTAAGATAATGATGGGAAAGAAAAGGAAAACTCACCCATTCTTTCTCCTGCCTTTTGCATATCCACTTGACGTGTCTTTCATAGTACGGTTCCCAGTTTCCGTCACCGACGCTGCAATACACAAGATAACACCAAGATATTATTTCTGCCTACGAAAAAAAAAATAGATAAAGAGAACGGAAGAAAGAAGAAGTATTAAGATAATGATGGAAAGAAAAGGAAGACTCACCCATTCTTTATCCTGCCTTTCGCGTATCCACTTGACGTGAGTCTCTCGTAGCACAGTTCCAATTTCCGTCATCGAGGCTGCAATACCCAAGATAACACCAAGATATTATTCCTGCCTACGAAAAAAAATAGATAAAGAGAACGGAAGAAAGAAGAAGTATTAAGATAATGATGGAAAGAAAAGAAAGACTCACCCATTCTTTATCCTGCCTCTCGCTTATCCACTTGACGTGTCTTTCATAGTACGGTTCCCAGTTCCCGTCACCGACGCTGCAATACCCAAGATAACACCAAGATATTATTCCTGCCTACGAAAAAAAATAGATAAAGAGAACGGAAGAAAGAAGAAGTATTAAGATAATGATGGAAAGAAAAGGAAGGCTCACCCATTATTTCTCCTGTCTTTTCCATATCCACTTGACGTGAGTCTCTCGTAATACGGTTTCCAATTCCCGTCATCGACGCTGCAATACCCAAGATAACACCAAGATATTATTCCTGCCTACGAAAAAAAATAGATAAAGAGAACGGAAGAAAGAAGAAGTATTAAGATAATGATGGAAAGAAAAGAAAGACTCACCCATTCTTTATCCTGCCTCTCGCTTATCCACTTGACGTGTCTTTCATAGTACGGTTCCCAGTTTCCGTCACCGACGCTGCAATACTCAGGATAACACCAAGATATTATTCCTGCCTACGAAAAAAAATAGATAAAGAGAACGGAAGAAAGAAGAAGTATTAAGATAATGATGGGAAAGAAAAGGAAAACTCACCCATTCTTTCTCCTGCCTTTTGCATATCCACTTGACGTGTCTTTCATAGTACGGTTCCCAGTTTCCGTCACCGACGCTGCAATACCCAAGATAACACCAAGATATTATTCCTGCCTACGACAACAAAATAGATAAAGAGAACGAAAGAAAAAAAGAATATTAAGATAATGATGGAAAGAAAAGGAAGACTCACTCATTCTTTATCCTGCCTTTCGCTTATCCACTTGACGTGTCTTTCATAGTACGGTTCCCAGTTTCCGTCACCGACGCTGCAATACTCAGGATAACACCAAGATATTATTCCTGCCTAAGAAAAAAATAGATAAAGAGGACGGAAGAAAGAAGAAGTATTAAGATAATGATGGAAAGAAAAGGAAGGCACACCCATTCTTTCTCCTGTCTTTTCCATATGCACTTGACGTGAGTCTCTCGTAATACGGTTTCCAATTCCCGTCATCGACGCTGCAATACCCAGGATAACACCAAGATATTATTCCTGCCTACGAAAAAAAATAGATAAAGAGAACGGAAGAAAGAAGAAGTATTAAGATAATGATGGAAAGAAAAGGAAGACTCACCCATTCTTTATCCTGCCTTTCGCGTATCCACTTGACGTGAGTCTCTCGTAGCACAGTTCCAATTTCCGTCATCGAGGCTGCAATACCCAAGATAACACCAAGATATTATTTCTGCCTACGAAAAAAAAATAGATAAAGAGAACGGAAGAAAGAAGAAGGATTAAGATAATGGTGGAAAGAAAAGGAAGACTCACCCATTCTTTATCCTGCCTTTCGCGTATCCACTTGACGTGAGTCTCTCGTAGCACAGTTCCAATTTCCGTCATCGAGGCTGCAATACCCAAGATAACACCAAGATATTATTCCTGCCTACGACAACAAAATAGCTAAAGAGAACGAAAGAAAAAAAGAGTATTAAGATAAATGATGGAAAGAAAAGGAAGACTCACCCATTCTTTATCCTGCCTTTTGCATATCCACTTGACGTGTCTTTCATAGTACGGTTCCCAGTTTCCGTCACCGACGCTGCAATACACAAGATAACACCAAGATATTATTTCTGCCCACGAAAAAAAAATAGATAAAGAGAACGGAAGAAAGAAGAAGTATTAAGATAATGATGGAAAGAAAAGGAAGACTCACCCATTCTTTATCCTGCCTTTCGCGTATCCACTTGACGTGTCTTTCATAGTACGGTTCCCAGTTTCCGTCACCGACGCTGCAATACCCAGGATAACACCAATATATTATTCCTGCCTACGAAAAAAAATAGATAAAGAGAACGGAAGAAAGAAGAAGTATTAAGATAATGATGGAAAGAAAAGGAAAACTCACCCATTCTTTCTCCTGCCTTTTGCATATCCACTTGACGTGTCTTTCATAGTACGGTTCCCAGTTTCCGTCACCGACGCTGCAATACACAAGATAACACCAAGATATTATTTCTGCCTACGAAAAAAAAATAGATAAAGAGAACGGAAGAAAGAAGAAGTATTAAGATAATGATGGAAAGAAAAGGAAGACTCACCCATTCTTTATCCTGCCTTTCGCGTATCCACTTGACGTGAGTCTCTCGTAGCACAGTTCCAATTTCCGTCATCGAGGCTGCAATACCCAAGATAACACCAAGATATTATTCCTGCCTACGAAAAAAAATAGATAAAGAGAACGGAAGAAAGAAGAAGTATTAAGATAATGATGGAAAGAAAAGGAAGGCTCACCCATTATTTCTCCTGTCTTTTCCATATCCACTTGACGTGAGTCTCTCGTAATACGGTTTCCAATTCCCGTCATCGACGCTGCAATACCCAAGATAACACCAAGATATTATTCTTGCCTACGAAAAAAAAATAGATAAAGAGAACGGAAGAAAGAAGAAGTATTAAGATAATGATGGAAAGAAAAGGAAGACTCACCCATTCTTTATCCTGCCTCTCGCTTATCCACTTGACGTGTCTTTCATAGTACGGTTCCCAGTTTCCGTCACCGACGCTGCAATACCCAAGATAACACCAAGATATTATTCCTGCCTACGACAACAAAATAGATAAAGAGAACGAAAGAAAAAAAGAATATTAAGATAATGATGGAAAGAAAAGGAAGACTCACTCATTCTTTATCCTGCCTTTCGCTTATCCACTTGACGTGTCTTTCATAGTACGGTTCCCAGTTTCCGTCACCGACGCTGCAATACTCAGGATAACACCAAGATATTATTCCTGCCTAAGAAAAAAATAGATAAAGAGGACGGAAGAAAGAAGAAGTATTAAGATAATGATGGAAAGAAAAGGAAGACTCACCCATTCTTTATCCTGCCTTTCGCGTATCCACTTGACGTGAGCACTTGACGTTGTAAAGTGTTAGGTAGTCGCAGTCTTTGTAGACAATCATATTGCTTCTCGCTGTCAAACATATTTCTAATTTACCTCATATATTAGTTATTCCACGGATCCCCATTCACTGAGGTTTTTTCTTTCTGATGGATCTCGAGCCGGCTAGTCGCGAGGCTACGTGGTGCGTTCCCAGGTGGCGGATAGGGGTTAAAAGTGGACCAAAAGCGACATTGTGCTTCCCAGAGATGCAGGTGGATCAAGGGGATGGACTCCCTTTTTCTGCTGCGCCGATTTGGCACATATCTTCTGTTTCTGTGTAGAGATGTTCGTGCATGCGTGTGTGGATATGCTCTTACAGTGCAGATTGTATGCAGAAAAAGGGAGTCCATCCCCTTGATCCACCTGCATCTCTGGGAAGCACAAGGTCGCTTTTGGTCCACTTTTAACCCCTATCCGCCACCTGGGAACGCACCACGTAGCCTCGCGACTAGCCGGCTCGAGATCCATCAGAAAGAAAAAACCTCAGTGAATGGGGATCCGTGGAATAACTAATATATGAGGTAAATTAGAAATATGTTTGACAGCGAGAAGCAATATGATTGTCTACAAAGACTGCGACTACCTAACACTTTACAACACAATACTAACTGTGACTATACTAAATACTAACTATTATGAAGAATAGCAGAACAATACAAACATTGAATCATAATGAGAAGTTACAGGAGTAAAAGGGGCGAAAAAACCTACACCAGATGAGTCGACCGCTTGCTGGCCGTGCACTTGCTGAATTGGCGATTGCTCGCTGACCGCTTCGCATAAGCGGAGACAGCCGATAGGCATGAGGCGACTGCGCGCGCACTCGCTGATGTTCGTCGAGTTGTCGACAGTTCCGACCCTTCTTTGTTGCTTTCGGTTTTTTCCATTTTATAGATGCAGGAGTATTGGATGAATGCAGACAGACGAGAATATATGTCGCTTATAGATGCAGAAGTATTGAAAAATGCACGTAGACGGAATTATGTGTCGAATTCTCGACAAAGAACCACTTCGATCAATAACGTGATGGATACGATAACACTTTCGTCGGCTAAACATTTATTAGCATGTAATAAGTTATTGCTTTCTCCGTAAGAATTATTCAATTCGAATAGGCGGAATAAAGAATTTCGCGACAATGTAGTTGGTTCGTAACCTTAGCGACTTCGCACATCATCGCTCGATCGTTTCATAATGAGATCGAAGCTTCTCCGTTAACTTCAAAAACATTCCACTTTTTAAATTTTTTTCCCTTCAGTTTCTCTGAATAAGTCTTCATGCAAATAACGCGCTACGATTTCACGACTTTAGATTTTTTATGATTGTTGAAACGCAAAAACATACATACTCACTCATTATGCCGGAAGTCCAGTCACGTGGGTGTGGTGGGTCCTAAAACGATCATGTCTCGATACTGTAACATTATGGGCGCAGGTTTCTCGTTTCATTTCTCCTCAAATTGTTCGCGTGATGGTTATTGTCTCCCGTTTAATTGTGTTCTTTGTGCGGATTTTATACCACTTAGATTGCCGATGCTTACCCTAGTCACCTTTTCAGAAATATTCAGTTCCTCTTATTTCTTATAGATCCGTATTATTGTGTTTACGTGATTTACGTGAACTAAGAATACTGATATACTGATATCGCAATACTGCAGTTTATTTTTTAGGTGACTTATTGATTAGGCTGTCATAATTACGCTACCAGAAGGACGCCGTTTCCGTGTGTTTGTTGTAAAATGTTTTAGTTCAAAGAAATTTCTAGGTAGAATGGAAGGCGATAAGCAGGAAATTGCGGAGATTTCCATGGACAGTGAAATGAGTGGAATTTCGGAAATTGTAAAAAGAATTTCCATGCCTGTAAAGAAACGTATATGTGCTCTGAAGAAAATCCAACTGGATACCATTGAGGTAATAATAATCATTTGTTGTGTAGGTGTTTATGTCCTTTTTAATGTACTATTTTAAAAGCTGGAGGCCAAGTTCTACGGTCGTGTTCTTCAACTTGAAAGAGAATATGAATTTGAGTTGAATAAGCTTTATGAGCAGGTATGTACTTTTAGGTATTGTTTATAGTGTGAAATTGTGATATTAAGAGCGTTTTCTAGAGAAGGAAGATCGTTACTGGTGAGCATGAACCTACCGATGAGGAGTCGAACCTTCCCACTGCTCATGGATTGCGAAAAGAAACGATTAAAGTATGTATAATGTAAAGTCAGTTGTTCTTTAGACTTTGCATATGCAGGTTATACGTGTAATGTGCTAGTTTGTACGCGTAGTAGCCTTTCCAGGTATAAACTTTTGTTTTTTCTTTTGTCAGAACATCATAATTTCATTATAACCTTAGCTTAACTGGGGCTGAATCCCAATTTGTGAACCCCAGATCATCTGACTAACGGATTGGTGATAGAACTGATGACACTCGATAAAGTTAAGACATGCTAAGATAAAGGCAAAGCAAGGGACACAGTTGGTGTGATGGATAACTCGTGATCCTCGAAAAGGGCAGTCGCGGGTTCAAAGTTAATCTCTTTGCCTGAGTTTTGCTAATATCTAATATTCATAGCAATTTATATATATATATATAAATACATGTGCATGTATATATATGTACATAAATATACATATACATTACATAAACATAAATACGTATATATATGTAGATGTAATGTATATATTATGTATATGTATACGTATATACATATATATATATATATATATATGTATATATATAGGCAGTTAATAAGAAGTTAAGAACATTTCAACTTACCATTTGTGTTCTAGTGATTTAACACATTTTAGGAGCTAAATGAGAAATTAAAACTGGATAACGGTTCCAAAGGAGTGCCGTCGTTTTGGCTTCACGTGTTGAAGGGATGTGACATAACTCAGGACATGATCGAAGAGCATGATGAACCCATCCTTAAGCATATAACAGATATAACGACAACAATTGAAGTTGATCCTCACGTAAGCAAACAGCATATTGTAGTATGTTTTATTTTTTATTCCAAAAGTGTAGGGTGTGCTGAATCCTATTGCTATTTTGTACGACTTTTTTCTCTGGAACAGTACATTGCGTTAAATTTGCGCAAAAGCGCGCTCAGTTCTTTATCAGGAGTCTTATCATAAGATTTATTTTCGATATGGTATTGGTTAGTTATATGTGCGCCTTTTTATGATGACTTCTCATCTTTCCAATAATTGCATGATAACGGGTTTATAGAATTTTTGGATTTATAAGCTGATAACTGAAGTTCATTCAGTAGAAACTATTTTCCCAGATGTGAATATATAGTGGTCGGACTGTCTAAGATTTTGTGAATAAAGTGAATGAGGGAAAACACATTAGATGAGTCATTAAAACCTATGTCAAAATAGGTCAATTGTCATTCTGCTGAGTAGTTATGAGAAGTTTTCTAAACTGTTGGTTTGCTTTTCGGCAATTATTTGTAAGAAAGGACTTTGTTTCCATCAGATTCAGTCCGCGACCTTTTTTAGATGTGAACCATCTTTTGCTAACGATAAGTGGCTTCGCTGCGCCTCATTCATGATTGTGCTGGCTTCATGTTACCACATATTTTCCATTTCAAAACGTTTCCATCGGGATTAGATAAGGAGCAGTATTTACGCATGAGAATGGAACCACAAGCGGAAAATCATTCTGTCAATTCTTCACTTTCAATCAGAATTAGGAAGTCGACAATGTTACGCATCACTAAAAACAATATTTCATGGAACGTTTGAACCACATCATAAATTGCCTGCCACATCTTTTTTGAACATAGTGTGTATGCTTCCCTGAGGCTGTGATGCGTTATTGCTTCTCTATGAAGCACTGAAGTTTGAAAGTGCTCCTATTTTAAAAATTTCGAATGATTCTCGACAACTTTTGTTTTCTTGTGTACCTGGAATAGACTTATCAGATAGCAGAATTTCGGCGAATTTAGTTTCCAATTCCTGTTAATGACCATAACGACAGCGTTGAATATTTAAAACTCAGAAAATTTTTTCAGGGCTTCACTATATACTTTCACTTTTCCCCCAATGAGTTCTTCACCAACACTGTATTGAAAAAGCAGTACTTTCTGGAAATGAACCCCGATCCTGAAAACCCATTCGGCTTCGATGGGCCTTTCGTTGTAGCTGCTACAGGGTTAGTCTTTACTGTTTTCTTTACTATGTTGGGTTTATCTTTTTCTTTATAGCGATACTATTAACTGGAAAAGGGGAAAAAATATTACGAGAAAAGTTGTGAGGAAATTTAAGAAAGGTCACTATGGTGGGAGGTTCATCATGAAAACGGTTAGTGCCTGTCGTTGTATTGTCTATACTTGGTCATTGACAGCGTTTACATTTTTTTTTTGCATTGTAGGCGAAAATTGACAGCTTTTTCGAGTTTTTCGACACAATTCTACCTCCATTAGAAGACCATGCGAATGAGGACGAAGAAGAAAATGTGAGTTGAATTCTAATCATGGCTTATAACGTTTATTTTTACACATTTGGGTGGTGCTATTATTAATATGCTCTGGTCTAATACAGTTTCAACTTTCAAAGGCAAGAAACCATTGATTTATGCTTTTCGCGTTTGTGCACCTGTGTGGCGACTAATTTAAATCGTGCGTGCAGTTGTAAATTTACGTGTTTTATATGAATTCATACCGCATTCGCACAAAATAAATGTCGGATATGCAAGCAATTGATGTTATGCTACAGCTGATGCCGTACTAAAATTTGACTACATTTCATAGATTATTGACGTACCTTGTAAAACCGAAAATACTTGCCTTTCGTTCAGTCGATGTTCTTATCTGGTAATTTTTCTCGCCTAAAGATGTATTATCTATTATTCCAATTAAGGTTTTCCATAGACTGATGCGAGAAGACTTTAAAGTAGGACAGGTGTTCCGTAATGATATTATCGGTCGTGCTGTATTGTTCTATACCGGTGAGGCTGACCACAGCATCGATATGTATGATATTGAAGAGGTAATACGGTTTTGCATGGATAGTAATTTCAGAAATTTTTCGTTCGTTTTTAGGGTGATGATGACGAAGATGAGGAAGAGGAAAAAGATGTCGACGTGGAGTAAGCGATATTAGAATTGGGTGGCAGATTACACCGCTATTAGACGTGGTTGTCGACTTTTGTTTTTTGTTGGTTGTTATCGAGCGCTGTTTTCAGTTGGCCTTTAAACGTGTAGAGCACATGTAGATTCCATGTTTACGTTTTGTTTCCCATTGGTTTGCGTTTACCACTGTAAGATTGAATAAATTTATTTTGTGCGATCCCGGATAGATTTATAAGAAGGCAAAATTAGCCCTGAATTGTTGTAAGACGCATTATCGGTTAACTAAATGGAAGCTTCTGATTAGTGTAATAGTCACGTCAGCTTCTGATTAGTGTAATAGTCAACTTAGTTTTTCGGTTAATATTTGTGTATATGCCTCATCGATTCATCGATTGACATATTATTTACACTTATGTGGTAGGTAAATAAGAAGTATGTTCGTTTTTGAATAGACACTTTAGAAGGGTATAAATTTAATGCGAATTCTATGCAACATGAAGATCTCATTAAATTTGTAATGGGACGTGGGGAATAGCCGTGTATACGTCTGGTTTTGATATTCAATAATTTGATTGATGGGTAAATTATAAGATGTAGTTGAAAAGGTAGAGGAAAAGGTGTTTACTGTTAATGTTCCGTTCTGTTTACTTTCTACATTTCCTACTTACATTTGGGTATTAATATAGTCATAAAATTCTGTACTAGTTATTAACCCTATCGAGGTCAACTCTTTTTTCATACCCTATAAACTTCCTCATGAAATTTTTGTTAACGATCACCATGTTGTACTATAATAGTAGTTTCTTATTTGGTTAACAACGAGTTTCGTTAAATCATATAGATTAATGCATGACAAATCGAAATATGTCCATCTATAAGTGCATAGGTCTATTGAATAATTGGATAAAATAATGTCTGATTCCATTTCAATTGCAATGGGTTTTCCTGCGTTTGAGGGGCAGACCGTGCGATTATCTATTTGTTTCTACTGAATTGCAATAAGTTAACAAAAAACTCGGCGCAGTTATGTTTAAATAGCGAACGAAGTTTTTTTGTTTTTTTGTTTTTTTTTGTGAAGGTAGCTGTCTTTTCGAGAAACGTTCGCCATGACGTTCGCGACCCACGGATCCCCATTTACTGAGGATTTTGTGAAGGATCTCGATTCGGTTAGTCGCGAGGCTACGTGGCGCGTCCTCAGGTAACGGATAGGGGACCAAACGTGGACCAAAAGCGACTTTGTGCTTCCCAGAGACGCAGGTGGATCGAGGGATGGGCTCGCATTTTCTCCTGCGCTGATTCGGCGCATACCCTCTGTTTCTGGGTAGACACGTTCGTGCATGTCTGTGTGGATATGCTCTTGCAGTGCAGATTGTATTCTTCACCCTGCTCGTTACGTTTTAATTCGTGGGTCACAACGATTGATTGCAGGTTTTTGGCCAAATTGACTTGTATAATACAATCTGCCCTGCAAGAGCATATCCACACAGACATGCATGAACATGTGTACACAGAAACTGAAGGTACAAAAACAGAAGAAGCACTCTACCCGAACTCATGCAAACACCGTCTCTGTCTTTAGTTTTTTCTTCTTTTGTCTCTCTCATCTCTTTATTTCTATAACTGCTCCAGATTTCTTTAAAACAAATCGTGCATTTCTACTTTGTAAATAGACGGTCATGCAAGCGGTTTTGAATTAATTGGCGACGTAGAGTATTCGGCGATATTTCTATAACTGCTACCGATTTCTTTAAGCCCTTCCCCCCCCCCCCCCTCCCTTCATAAGCTTCGTTTTATAGCTATCCTTATTTCGTTCAAAATTGAAGGCAATTGGAACGAGATTTTGTTATCGCTAGACTTGTCATTAGAGTTTATCGCCTTTATTCTAAACTCATTCCATGAAGCTACGATATGGTCATCATTGGAAATAGCTATTTTTCAAGCCAAGTCAAGTGATTCTTCTCATTGTAATCCTCCTGTACACACACTGGAGACTGTAAGAAACATGTTCCATATCAGCGCTCTCTTGGTGTGTACAGGATGAGACGAGAGATGATGAACCACTATGTTTTTGTTACTTGGCTAACGGTACCACTTTGTAGCATTGCTGTTATGAGATAAGTTAACCTGAACGTTCAAAAATCGAATCCAACCTTCTTTCGGTTTTTCTGGAGTGAACTTTACGAAATCTAACTGTACATTCAATAATTCAAAAGATTTGTTTATCTCCTCTTGCATACAGCAGATGACAAAACAATCTTCAATATATCTACAGTAGATATTTGCCCGAAGATTAATTACCGGAGTTTCTATTTCAGACATAAACGCAATAGCAAAACTAGGTGCCAGTGCTGTCTCATTGCCAACCCTCTCTTCTGTGCGTAATATTTACCAGACCATCTAAAGATTGAGCAGTTCAAGCACTCCTTTAAAAAGGTCATGACTTGCTGAATCGACAAGCTTTACATGTGAATTTCTCCTTGGTTTTAGAAAGTAGTTCGAAAATGGCTTGCATTGCGGAGTAATTCGATACGTTCGTATAAAGGGCAGTAACGTCGGAAGACTTCATAACGTAAGCGTTGTTAGGAAGCGCGTTACGTAGACGTTCCAGAAATATTCGGGTGTTAGAAATATGTATGTTTCATTCCTCTTCAGCAGCCACAACCAAACGGTTGATCAGTTTTCACAATAAGTGAGAGACTCAGCAGAGAAATTATGAGTATTTGATGATGTCCCTTATGCGATTGAAATTTGGGTTTTGAGATTTACTTTTTATGTTCGCTTGGTAGATCGTTGTTAATCGGCCTTTCCAGGCTATGGAAAAATGGAAACTAGCGAAACGTCGGCCTACGCGTTATAAATAAATATTATTTTAACCACCTCGTGTTCGCTTAAAGAAGAAAATGTGCAACATTAATCGTTCTATTTCCAAAAGCTCAACATTAATCTGCTTAGGTGTTTAGCAGTGCTAACTTGATTAGTGTCTTAGGCACTTTTGTTAGCTTTTTGTATGAGTATGACCATGGTGATACTTTATTTGAGAGTCAGTTTTTTTAGCCGCTGTTGTCAATTTTTTATTTGTTTTAATTCTCGTACCCTGTATGTCGTTATAACTGCAACAATCATTGCAGTTATCCATAAGACTTTGTGTGGATTGGTATTGAAGGCCGCTTTTCATTAGGACTTCATTAGGGCAGATTCTCCTCCCACATCTAGCTCTGGTAACTGGGTCAGGTTCTATGCAGCAATGATTTTTTTTAGGATTTTTTTTTGTTATTCGTTTTTTCGCAGGCATTGATTTCTTACTGACCCAAATTTTAGGGCAGTTTCTTTTTATCAATTTTTCTGTATCGTAAACTGTGCCTCTACATTAACTGTGCTGTTGTTGGTAACATATCATGCTTTTGTACAACTGTTTTGTATATGGAATGAGCGAAAACGAATGGAGTACTCATTGGTGAGTATGTAGGGTTTTCTAAGAATACTTATTTTGACTTTTAGGATAATAAATCGTTATAGGAAATACACGCGTACGAACTCGGCCTTTTGGGAAACTTAACCCATGCCTCGATTCTCGGTGACCGCTCATTTCCATTTCACCGTTTATTCCAATTCCTTCACAATCGGATGGAATATATTTGTAACGAGAGAAATTAAGGAATGCAATGATTCGACATACTTGTAGGTTATTCACTAAAAAACGCTTTCACATTGTGGTGAACCCTGTTTGATCTCGTCACGTGCTTATAGTATAATGCAAGTGTTCTCCTTTACATTCATTTTTATATATTTCCTATAGTAAATAGGAAGAAAATCAAAAATCTTCTATGAGACACTGTGTATAGTGTAGTGGTGAAAGATATGTAATATATATAGTAATAAATAACTTGTTTTAAACTACACGTACGTTCAGTAAATATAGGACTGGACAGCTTTTCTTAGATGTTAATACCATTTTTAATTGTAGCTGCTAGGATAACACATCAGTATCATTTGTGCTGCGACACATACGTAACATATACATAACTTTAAATTAAAAACGATGACGACGTATACTGATAATTTATGCGGAGTCCACTTTTCTATGCAAATATTAGCAAAATGTATATATAACTCTGAGATTCGAATATAAAAACGATTCATGGCTTGTAAGGATGCCTACCAGGTACCTTGTTATAAGGTGTACAAGCTAAACTGCTATTTGAATCGCTCGTTATTCTTGTAATAGGTGACCCTTGCTCGGAAAACCACCGCAATAAGATAACTTCACTGCTTGTCGAATCGAATAGTTGACGTATACAAGCCACAACCTGCCTCTGACTACTATCATACCATTGCTTTAAAAAATTTCACATAATTTGCATGATCAATAAAAGAGTTACCGTGGGCTTTTTTACCACTTGGCTTCAAGTAAGGTTCAACAAACGCATAATTATGCATTTCTTGTTCCAATATGATGTGAAGTCATCTATGCAAGCAGGTTGAAATATGTGCAAAAAAATTTCCTGCCGGGTGGTAAACACAACGGAGCTATCCAGGTGGACAAAATTTTTCTACTACAGAGGACAATATGAGAAGGCCTTACCATATAATTGATGTGATGTGCACGGAACGTGTTGTCAATCTGTGTTTTTGAATTCGAGAAATAAAATAGTGAGCGGCTTATCAACATAGTTGAGCTTGAAAAAATTATTTGCCTTAAGAATATATAACAGCAAAAAGGAAGTATATATATATATATATATATAATATATATAAAACGAGAACATACAAGTCCTTTTTCACTTAAAAGTTTGTCCTTCCTTACGAACGCATTATCGAGAGGGCAGCGTCGGAAAAATCATGCTTTTTTGAAGCAAGCGAATGAATTCGTGGTGTTGGTCTGAAGAAGTTTACACACGTTGTTGCGAATATCAAAAAACAGGTTTACTATGTGTTAAATTTTGACGATTATTGAGCAACTAGAGCTTTCAATAAATGAATTTTACCAAATTCAAAACATGCAAGACGGCGAACAACTGTATAGCAATGGAAGAGAAATGTAATAACGTGGCTGAAATTTGTTTCTAATGAGAGATAAATATATCGAATATCAATGGAAGAGAAATGAGATCTACCAAATAAGGATTTACTAACTATTGGTCGTTGAGTAAAGATGATATGAAATTTCATTATAGCAGACTGAATTAAATAGCAGGATAAAGCTGTGTTTCATGAAAGATATTTTATAAAGGTCTAGTTGAAGTCAAGCATTAAGATCCACTATTAAAAAGAAGTAAATTTGTTCTTGCCTATGCGAAAGGAACTCTCAAATATGTAGAAAATTGATGCTGTTATACTATTACATAAACAAAATTTTCACCTTAACACTACTGTAAGGTGGTTAAGCTATGCTCCGTTTTGAAACTATATGTTACCTTGTTCCATAGCATTACAAACATTATCTTATTTTTTCAAAATGAACGTTAACCCACTATTGTATTGGTAGAGTTTTGAAACCTCTTCCAAAACTTTTTGGGATCTTTCTGGAACTCCTCCTACGGAAGCATAACCCACCTTTAAACGAAGGAACCTTTCCCCTGGCGTTGACCTCTAGACAAGTGTTTGAATCAAGCGTATAGAAATACAAGCATCGAAATTGAACGAAATAAATTCGAGAACAATTGTCCATGATTTTCCTTATTAGTTGTATTGTAGCGTTGCCGTTTTTTTTTTGAATTAGGCTTAACGTATCTGTCACTTGGACTTTTTTTGTTTCATTTAGCCATGCATACATCACTAATGTTCTGTAAGACTTTCGTATCACTTCTTTACTCTTAAACTTTCTGTCGTTACAATAAAAATAGCACACTTTATTTATAAATAGTAACACAGCTATGTGCATCAAAGGCCATGGTACAGTTAAAAGGCGATGATCTGATAAACGTTATAAAGGGTAGATCTTCTCATTTTCGAGTAGAGCTTCTTACACACCTAAAAACAAAACTTGAAAATTGTGCAGCTTGATGAACGTTTTAATCGAAATTATTTTACGGAGGAATTTCATTCTATTGAAATCGAGCTATCTTAACCTACCTCCAACCTTTAGATTGGAAGTTAAAGGCGTGTCATTTCCGTACGTTGTGGTATTCATGACTTATTGTTACGATCACGGATTAGGTCATCAAGGTCTAATGTGGTATTAAAGTTTTCCTAAGTCTCGTTGACGTTATCATTTTGAAATTTCATGGGTGGAAAAAAACGCATTGAATTTGAGCGAAATAAAATCATCGTAAAGAGGAAGTGCGAAGAAGATGTTATCTATCAGTTCGCAAAAGTTTTCGGCATTCTCATAGGTAGGCTCACCGGAACCTGGTATAGTACCATCATTTCCGCCATTTGTATTGCGATTTCCGTTTGGCTCGACGCATTGGCTAATGAATTTCGGTCGTCGAATGTGGATTCGGTTTCCATACAGTGGGCAAGAGCTAGAGGAATTAAGCCGTTAGAGGATTAATGTTCCATTATGTAATCGATGTCTTCTGAATAATTTTCGAGAAACCTGTTAATGGTTCTTGTCCCAGAGTCTGGAAATATTCCAATGCTTAATTCAGTCTTTCGAAAATATCGAGCAGGTACTGAAATTGTGTCGTAATTGGCTTCGTTCATTTGATCGGCCACACTAGCGACTACAAACTACCGTATATACCACTATTCCGATTTCGCTTTCCTCCTGTTTCGTAATCTTCGTAGCCGAGTTGATCAAGGTCATGTCATTGAAAAGTTTTATTTCTGAGTCGTTTGAATCGCCTATCATTGACTTCTCCGCTAAATTTGTAGACGTTACAATAGTAGAAACGACGCCAAAGGGAAATGCTAAGTGCTGATGGATTATCGTCTCTCTACTTTGTCTTCCTTGACAACAACTGTTTGCTTTTAATTTACCTAAATTATTTTAGTGTGATGTCGATGGCTGCTCCAAATCTTCTTCGTTATCAAATTATTTTTCAATCTGAAAAAAAAATCAGATATGATAAAGAATGTTGTCAATGCCTTAAAACTAGTTTACTGACGGACTCCCAAAGTGATTCCAATCTTTCGTGCATTTCGTCTTGACTGCCTTCTGTACGAGAACCATCAAGACCGAAAATAATAATCTGTAAGAGAAGTGTGGCATTTTAAATAATAATTGTAATTTTGAAGGTTGAACGTCAAGAGGGAAAGCTTAGCAAATTGCAATCAGATAGATCTCAAAGCATATTTCGGTAAAAAATTTATAGTATATGCTAACAAAATTTTTTCAGTTTTTCTTATATTTTTATACAGGCAAACAAATCATTTCTTCGAAATCATCTAGTCTCTTTCGAAAAGCATTTTTTGAGGCGAATTTATTATGGCTCAGTAAAATCTGAGGGTACTTCTGGGGACTCTTAGTGTAGCAGAACTTTTGTATAGTTGTCGATGGCCGCTGTACTAATCGCAGCAAGAATACCTTAGTTGCCAATGGACCAAGTTTAACAGAATATTTTGTTCTATTCTGCGACTGGTTAATCAGGTTCTGCTTGATTGAACTTGTTTTGCTCGCCGTTATCACGCGGGTCTTTTTGACTTGGTAATATCTACGCTTTTTCCTCAAACTTGGGTAATCAAACCTTTATACATGATAATAAGAACATATATAACGATATGAACATATATATACAAAACAAACAATTAATAAGATGTTTGACATAGAATAACTAAAACATTCGATAGTACATATGCTTAGATGGGCTATATGAGGTTGTATGTCATGTATCTATTTAGTTTACTACAAATAGATAAGGATAACAATATTTGTATGAGAAAGGTGATGAGCGACTACGGTTTGAGCGGTAGCTGGCGAGTGAATCACTCATGCAAAACAGCTCATCCTCTTACAGGGCATAGAAGCGGAGTTATCGATGTCCGCTGCAATATCGCAATACCTTGTGAGCACACAGGTTTATGGTTGATGGTTCACAGTCGATCCATTTTCATCATCAACATCATTACTCAACTAAATTGTGACTATAGAGTTTGGAGGCAGAGGCATAACTAGAGTTTACTCCATGGCATAAATGTTTCGCAAGGCCTTTAGGAGCATATCGGTAAACAACCGATTGATTATTCGCAGTCGATTTGTCGACAGTCACAACTTACTAATTTGGAGCTACTGGATATTGGTGGACTTGCTGTCCACATAACATTCTGCGATAAGGATTAACATGATGTTATGATATTTGAAATGAATACCTAACGATGGCATGATAAGATGGACACTAGTCCCCATACTTAGTCCCATAACCAAGACAGTTGATTTCACGGAAGAAGCAAGAACGGTGAACTCATCCGCGGTTTAAAATACAGCCAAGCATTTTTTTTTCAGCAATAAACGACAAATATTCGATAGATCGAGAATTTATGCTGCTAAAACAGGGAAAAATTGCAGAAGAGATTTTGATTTATCGATCTAGAGGCATATATTGGTAATATTTGCTACATAGACTGAAGTTCACCATCCAACTACATTGCTTTCAGCATTTCGAAGAGTTTTACAGCTTATATTAAGTGTATCTCGGTATTTTTTTTATGTCCAACTATCTATACAATAGTCGTGACGAATCATAACAGTGAAATAGTGGATTATGCTACAATATTACATTTCATATGCTTTATATAATGGCAGGCACGAGTTTTCTAATAATTTCCAGTAATTTTCGGCAACTAGAGAACTTATAAAATTGATAACTTAACAAAGTTGCAAAAAATGCTTTGCTATATCACCTTGAAAAATTAATAAATTTTTTTGGAGTGTATTTTTCTCCTTACTTAAAAATGAACAACCTAAAAAAACAAAATTTTGTCATGGTAGCAGAAGAAGGCTGAATCTTGCCAACGAAATTCTCAAGAGCCTCATATATTCCACTTCAATTGATAAAGTTTACTATGAGCCAAAATATGCTTGTTGATATGTTTTCGTGTACGCGTGAATGATCTCTGAAAGTCCTCCACCAATCTCTTCTTCTTCATTTCTCTCGCTCTTGCTCACCCACCCTTCTTTTGATTTCATCTAACTTACTCGTTGTAACAAACTCACTTGTTTATCTTTTTGGGTTAATTCCACTAGCGAAGAATTATTGAATATTGCAAGTCTTAATCCACAAAGAAGGCCATACCATTTTCAAGGTCGAGCAACTTTTAATGCTAGGACTGGACGAAGGAGAACGCCTGTAGAATGTTGTATTGCGAGTAATAAACTAAAATGGGGCGATGAACTAGGGTGAGCGGCTGTCTGAGTTTAACCTAACGACCAACGTATTTCATGGGTAGCTCATAAGTCTAGAACGGACTCTCTTAATGGACGGTGTCATAATAAAATAGAACACGTAATAGCGAATCGAAGGTTTTGCTTAATCGATACCTCCGTTATCCTAAAGTTATACATTGGATCAGAGCACCGTCTCTTTTGATCGAGATTGAATTTTTCTTATGTAGAAAAGAAAGCAACAAAATTGAAAAAGCAACATTGCAAAACCACCAGAAATTGCGATTTATTAAGATCAATGACCAGTTTGAGGTGATTTCGTTTATCGACAACATCGGTATATAACACGACCGCTTTATTTAACGTCTTCACATTGACGCTACAAAAGCTGGAAGCTCGGACGCCACTCTGAAACGTTTGTCACCAGGAGCACTCAAAGTATTACGGTAGCGGAGAATCGCATGTGTCGTAGGCAACCGCCAACTGTGGTCCGAACTTTCGCAGCTCTACAAAAAGACAGTATAAGAAGATCTTAGAGAGAGAGAGAGAGAGGCAACAGTAATGACTCGCTGCTAAAGAACCGTACAAGACTTGGTCCAAATAGTATACGCCACCTATCATCTAAAGAACCTTCTGCCATTTGGAAGCGAATGGCACGGAGCTTTCAAGAGCATTTACGATGTGGTAAAGAAGAGCTTGATCTTCTCAACCATGTTTACGTTATCGAGTCAACAATTGTTGCTGTCTAACCTACGTTTGGGAAAAACTGGTTATTACCTAAGCGGGATAAAGGATCACTCAGGATTAGCGATTGTGTAGTTGAAAGGGCGAAGCTAGAGTATCACAAGTTAGAAAAAAAATTTAAATGTTGCATATAGGTCAGTGATCAACTATAAGAGACGATTTTACATATACCAAAATTTCAAAGACCTAAGAAACCAAATAATGCGTATAAATACGTATAAATAACAATCGATGTGATACGTAAAAATAACAACCGATGAGCAGGAACCGCTAGGAATCGGACTCCTCGAGATATCAATGGCAAAAACACGATAGGTGTCAATGATCAGCGTTATTCACGAAAATCACAGAAGAAAGATATAATGTTTAGCGAGTTGCTAAAGTGAGCAGAATGCACTGAATTTCTCTTTCACATAACACGGAGAAATAAGAACTTCACTGGTGCGCGCTCGATTTATTTGACACGAGCGAAAACGATGCATATGAGAGTCTTGATCCATATCAGCTGGTAACAACTACAGTTTTGATCTCGGACGACTTCTCATCGAGAGTAACAATAAAAAAGTTAAAGATAAAAAGGATATGGCAAAACCTCCAGTGCTTTCTCTTAAAGAGACTGAAGAAAGCAAATCAGAGAAAGAAGATGAACAGCGTTGACGATTTCATTAGCGAATGTTGATGCAATGTAATGTCTCACAAACACTTCCTAAGAGTTGAACTGGTATGAATACATAATTATTAATATTGGAAGAATTATTGGAGCTCAGATCTTGGTGTTGTAGGCAATCCTGTTGGATCCTCTGTTATGATGAGGAGATTTGAATTCTGGCTGAAAAACTTCGATTTTATCGAAAAAGCAAAGCATGACTGATAAGACACGATATAAAAAAATTGTTGGCTAATCGAGCTTATCAACTACAGGCGTAAAAAATAGAAAGAAAATGTATGTATTAAAAAATCAATCGTGCCGATTAGAGAGTCGCCTTTCGCCAATATACTGCACATAAACGGTACAAGACAAAAAAGTCTGTTTAAAACTATAATTATATTCAAAATATATATATATATATATCCACATTGTATGAATGTATGAAATGTGAATTGTAGATTGTGAAATAAAAAGCTACTAAGAATTTACAACTGTTTCGAAACATGCACGGTTTTGAATACTATCGATAATTGCACAATCTGTGAAAGCGCAGCCGCTATGAAATGTACTCAATGATTTATCACTATATTATACCAAAAATTTGCTCCTAAATTTGGATTTTCAATGTTCAATTGGTAGCTTCCACGCCTCATCATCCGCCACACTCTCTATACTTCATAATTTCTTCAAAAGAAGTACTCTTTCCCCGCAAATGAACTCGTTAAAAAGAAGCTTTTTATAGACTATAAAGTGTGGAGAATAGCTTTTCAAGAGCCAAGCGTAACAAAATATTTTGATCGGACGTGTTGTCGAACGATCACAAAAACTGCGGTGAAAAAAGCCTGCGTGAACCGCAGAAAGGGTGCGTATCGATGTCGGTGCAGATGGTTCGCTATGTGTTAAAACCAGCTCAAATTTTATCACGGTCGCATCAACTGACTATAATTATATCATATAATAAATCATATATTGCAATTTCCTCACACCATTCTATTCTAAGTAAATTTCTAATGATAATAAATAAGGTTAAACCAGCCACCGAAAATAATTCGCAGATTCAAATTCAAGTATGTTAGACAAGGACTAACGCATGCCAAAAGAGATTCTGGCCAATAGAAATGCAGCTTTAGTAAAATCCATACTGAGAGAAATACAGAGCAATAGAATTCAACAGTAAAAATGCATGAGCACCATCACCCGTATCACCTGTACTTCCGCTAATTTTCGAGTGAATCGAGCGGTCACCAGTATTTCCTCCATTCGTCCCTGTCGCGTGCAAGAGTGGCCCGTAGAGTAGAGTTTTGTCTGCTTTAGGGGCACGTTGAGCATCATACGATTAATTCAGCGTTTTTGTGAAGAACTCTGACCATTGAGTTGGTGGTCTTCCTGCTGTGCGTTTGACATCCCAAAGGATCCAATTCTTGACGACTCTTATCCATCGGTTGTCGTTCAGTCGCATCATGTGTCCGGCCCATTTTATTTTTCACATTTTGGCGTGAAGAACGGCGTCTCTAATTTTCGATCGTTAACGTAGGTCCGAGCTTCGTATTCCCTCTCTCACTTGCGTGATACGGGACACTCCTAGCATCGCCCTTTCGATTGCGCGTTCAGTAACGCTGAGTGTTCTTTCGTCCTGCTTACATAGCGACCAGGTCTCTGATGCGTACGTTAAGGCACGAAGAATCGTTAAGTCAAAAAGGTGGGCACGGAGTCGAGCGTTCTTCATCCTCTTCACTACATTTTCGATGCTCTTAAAAGCTTCCCATGCCGCTTTCTTCCCCCTGCTCAGCTCTGGAGCTAGGCCATTCATCATGATCACTTCTCGACCTAGGTACACATAACTGTTGCATTCGGAGATGTTTGTTCCGTTGAGCGTAAATGGTGCATTAGAAACCCATCCGTTCGTCATGAACATCGTTTTTGTAAGATTTAGCCGAAGGCCAATATTTCCACACACTGTGTCAAACTCGGCAAGCATTCGTTCCGCCTGACTGATGTTTGATGTTATAAGGACGATATAATCAGTAAAGCGAAGATGGTGTAGTTGCCGACCGTTGATTTTCACTCCTTCACTGTCCCATTCCAATTTTCGCATAACGTCTTCGAGGGTCGTTGTAAACAGTTTTGGCGAGATTGTGTCGCCTTGTCGAACCCCTCTCTTTACGTTAATTTTAATTTCGTTATAGAATGGTGATATGATAGTCGTGAAATTCTTGTATAGCTCACGAAGGATCTTGATGTACTGATTAGCGACGCCCTGGTTTCCCAGAGCTTCTATCACCGCTTCTGTCTCAACGGAGTCAAAGGCTTTCTCCAAGTCAATGAAAGTTAGACAGAGCGGTCTTTTGTACTTTCGTGATATCAGTGAGCCTCGTTATTGTGTTGAGGTGGTCTATCGTGCTGGACCTTTTTCGAAACCCTGCTTGCTCGCATGGCTGTACCTCGTCCAATGTTTTGTCAATCCTGTTGAGGATGACTCGAGTAAAGAGTTTATAAACGTCGGAAAGCATGCAGATTGGGCGATAAATGCCAATGTTGAGCTCCTTTGCATTTTTACTGT
>NW_028294045.1:0-32000 GCF_964341445.2 Mesoplodon mirus | reverse complement strand
TCATACCTGAATCCACTCATTTTGCTGCTACTGGCTTTATGACATTGATTTCATGGCTGAGGGATATTCCATCATACGTAAGTACCACAATTTTTTGAACCATTTTTATATTTCTTGGGATATTTTAGTTGTACCCAAGTTGAGGTTCTTGTAAGCAGTGGAGGCCTAAATTTTCGGGTGGCTCTGTCTTATTGATTTTCAGTTCTCCCAAGGTTTATTCCCTAGACTCGAAATGCCCTTGGCTCTGTAGCTCTGTTGTTTACTTGTTTTAGGGAACACAATGCACTCCTCCAGGGAGGCAGTTGGCAATTTACATCCCGCCCATCAGCATTGCAAGGCTCCCAGTTCTCCAGGGTCTGTCTTGCATTTCGGTTTTTTAAACATTTTGCGTATATCCCTTTTGACTTGTGGGAAGTGATACTTCTTTGTAGACCAGATTTGTGTTGCCCGCTTGCTTGCTTGGCCAAAAAGGGCGTATGCGTTTTCTCCTGAATATATTAAGGACAAAACGCATACGGCCTTTTTGGCCAAGTGCTTCATTGTCGAAGTTGTGTCCCTCTTCCTGTGCTTTAAAGGTGATTCCAACGTACCACTTGATATGTGTTTCCTGCTATTCTGCCTCCCTTTCAAGTTCGCCTCACTGCCTTCCCTCAACCGATTTTTGGACGATAGTTGCCCTTTATTACTCTACCAGTTTGTGAATTGCTGTGCCCCTGAGCTCCATTTTGTAACTCGTTTTTTGTGAGCTGAACGCAAGTCCAATATTTTGGTTCAGGACCTATACTGGTTCCCAGTGGTTGGCTGAGACTTTGGTTAATTCTTCTTCCTCCCGAGAAATAAGAGTGACATGTGCCCATCCAAATGCCTAACAGCTACTCTCTCATTGGTTCTCCCTCTTCCCTTTCATCCTATGCCAAATTGGCAACCTGTGCGAACCAGGAGGTTAAAGGTGCTGTCTCTCCAAGTTGGGAGATTGATAGTAAAGCAGTTGGAAAGTCAAATTGGAGCACCAGGAGAGGGACTATTCATTGAGATTTAGAAACCTTTTGTATTCACTGTGTTTCATTCTCTAGGTTTCCCATACATGTTATAGCTGTAGTAATATTCCCTTCAACCTGGAGAGTTGTGACCCATGGAATGGGTGTCATGCATTATTGCTTTAAAGTGTCTGCATTTGCTCTCCCAATCTCACAAATCCTCTCAGCCCCATGTGTCCAGTCTTATGCCACATCCAGCTGTCGTTGTAGATAATGTCATTCCAGGTTTCATCAGAGAACCTGAAGGAATTGTAAAGCATGTCCCTGTTTTTTTGGTTTGTTTTTGAAATTCCTTTTTATAGTGGGTTTGAGCTGATTCTCGCTGCCATGATTATGCCAGTCTAGACACACTTGTTTGCCTTATGGAGACATATCAATACACAGGTTTTAAGATTCTTAATTGTCAGATATATTCCTCTGTGGGAAATATGGGATTTTGAGTCCCTTTCACTGAGGAAGGTGTAGGTCTTGTCTATTCCATAGTTGGTTTTTGGAACGGTACCTGTGCTTATATCAAACTCTGATTTTATGCATCACCCCACCTCTCCTTCCCCCTTAAGAAGGCATAAGAGTGTTTTCTAAATGTGAGACTCTGTTCTCTTTCCTAACTCAGTTCATGTGTAGCCATGTTTACAGGATCTTCATAAGTGATATCTTATGATACGTTTCTTTTTCTGTGTGACTTATTTCACTTAGAATCATCATACCTGAATCCACTCATTTTGCTGCTATTGGTCTTATGACATTGATTTCATGGCTGAGGGATATTGCATCGTACTTAAGTACCACAATTTTTTGAACCATTTTTATCTTTCCTGGAATACTTAAGGTGTACGCAAGTTGAGGTTCTTGTAAGCCGTGCAGGCCTAAATTTTGTGGTGGCTCTGTCTTATTGATTTTCAGTTTTCCCAAGGTATATTCCCTAGACTCGAAGTGCCCTTGGCTCTGTAGCTCTGTTGTTTACTTGTATTAGGGAACACAATGCACTCCTCTAGAGAGGCAGTTGGCAATTTACTTCAGGCCCATCAGTATAACAAGGCTCCCTGTTCTCCAGGGCCTGTCTTGCCTTTCTGGTTTTTACCCATTTTATGGATGTCCCTTTTGACTCGTGGGAAGTGGTACTTCTTTGTAGTGCAGTTTTGCATTGCCCACTTGCTTGCTTGGCCAAAAAGGGCGTATGCGTTTTCTCCTGAATATAGTCAGGAGAAAACTCATACGCCCTTTTTGGCCAGGTGCATCATTGTCGAAGTTGTGCCCCTATTCCTGTGATTTAAAGGTGATTCGAAAGTACCTCGTGAAATGTGTTTCCTGCTATTCTGCCTCCCTTTAAAGTTCACCTCGATGCCTTCCCTCAACAGATTTTTGGATGATAGTTGCCCTTTATTACTCTGCCAGTTTGTGAATTGCTGTGCCCCTTTGCTCAATTTTGTAACTAGTTTTTTTGTGAGCTGAACGTAAGTCCAATATTTTGGTTCAGGACCTATACTGGTTCCCGGTGGTTGGCTGAGACTTTGGTTAATTCTTCTTCCTCCGGGAAAATAAGAGTGACATGTGCCCATCCAAAAGCCTAACAGCTACTCTCTCATTGGTTCTCCCTATTCCCTTTCATCCTATGCCAAATTGGCAACCTGTGCAAACCAGGAGGTTAAAGGTGCTGTCTCTCCAAGTTGGGAGATTGATAGTAAAGCAGTTGGAAAGTCAAATTAGACCACCAGGAGAGGGACTATTCATTGAGTTTTAGAAACATTTTGTATTCACAGTGTGTCCATTCTCTAGGTTTCCCATACATGTTATAGCTGTAGTAATATTCCCTTCAACCTGGAGAGTTGGGACCCATGGAAAGGGTGCCATGCATTATTGCTTCAAAGAGTCTGCATTTGCTCACCCAATCTCACCAATCCTCTCAGTCCCATGCGTCCAGCCTTATGCCACATCCAGCTGTCGTTGTAGATAGTGTCATTACAGGTTTCATCAGAGACCCTGAAGGAATTGTAAAGAATTCCCCTGTTTTTTTTGTTTTTTTTTTTTTTTTTTTTTTTTTCGTGGTAAGCGGGCCTCTCACTGTTGTGGCCTCTCCCGTTGCGGAGCACAGGCTCCGGAGGCGCAGGCCCAGCGGCCATGGCTCACGGGCCCAGCCACTCCGCGGCATATGGGATCCTCCCAGACCGGGGCACGAACCCGTATCCCCTGCATCGGCAGACGGACTCTCAACCACTGCGCCACCAGGGAGGCCCTTTTTTGGTTTGTTTTTGAAATTCCTTTTTATAGTGGGTTTGAGCTGATTCTCGCTGCCATGATTATGCCAGTCTAGACACACTTGATTGCCTTATGGAGACATGTCAATACACAGGTTTTAAGATTCTTAATAGTCAGATATATTCCTCTGCGGGAGATATGGTGTTTTGAGTCCGTTTCACTGAGGAAGGTGTAGGTCTTGTCTATTCCATAGTTGGTTTTGGGAAAGGAACCTGTGCTTATATCAAAGTCTGGTTTTATGCATCACCCCACCTCTCCTTCCCCGTTAAGGCATAAGAGTGTTTTCTAAATATGAGACTCTGTTCTCTTTCCTAACTCAGTTCATGTGTAGCCACGTTTACAGGATCTTCATAAGTGATATCTTATGATACGTTTCTTTTTCTGTGTGACTTATTTCACTTAGAATCATCGTACCTGAATCCACTCATTTTGCTGCTACTTGTCTTACGACATTGATTTCATGGCTGAGGGATATTCCATCATACGTAAGTACCACAATTTTTTGAACCATTTTTATCTTTCCTGGGATACTTAAGGTGTACCCAAGTTGAGGTTCTTGTAAGCAGTGCAGCCCTAAATTGTGGACTGGCTCTGTCTTATTGATTTTCAGTTTTCCCAAGGTATATTCCCTAGACTGGAAGTGCCCTTGGCTCTGTAGCTCTGTTATTTACTTGTTTTAGGGAACACAATGCTCTCCTCCAGAGAGGCAGTTGACAACTTACATCCCACCCATCAGCATAACAAGGCTCCCTGTTCTCCAAGGCCTGTCTTGCCTTTCTGGTTTTTACCCAATTTGTGGATGTCCCTTTTGACCGGTGGGAAGTGATACTTCTTTGTAGTGCAGATTTGCATGGCCCGCTTGCTTGCTTGGCCAAAGAGTGCATATGCGTTTTCTCCTGCATATATTCAGGAGAAAATGCATACGCCCTTTTTGGCCAAGTGCATCATTGTCGAAGTTGTGCCCCTCTTCCTCGGCTTTACAGACGATTCCAACGTACCTCTTGAAATCTGTTTCCTGCTATTCGGCCGGATTTTCGGGTTCGCTTCACTGCCTTCCCTCAACAGATTTCTGGAACATAGTTGGCCTTTATTTCTCTGCCAGTTTGTGAATTGCTCTGCACCAGAGCTCCATTTTTCAACTCGTTTTTTGTGAGCTGAAAGCAAGTCTAAATTTTTGGTTCAGGACCTATACTGGATCCCGGTGAGTGCCTGAGACTTTGGATAATTATTCTTCTTGCCGGGCAATTAGATTGACATGTGCCTGTCAAAATGCCTTACAGCTACTCTCTCATTTGTTCTCCCTATTCCCTTTGATCCTCTGCCAAATTGGCAACCTGTGCAAACCAGGAGGTTAAAGGGGCTGTCTCTCCAAGTTGGGAGATTGATAGTAAAGCAGTTGGAAAGTCAAACCGGAGCATCAGGAGAGGGACTATTCATTGAGTTTTAGAAACCTTTCGTATTCACAGTGTCCATTATCTAGGTTTCCCGTACATGTTATAGCTGTAGTAATATTCCCTTCAACCTGGAGGGTAGGGACCCATGGAATGGGTGCCATGCCTTATTGCTTTAAAGGGTCTGCATTTGCTCACGAATCTCACCAATCCTCTCAGTCCCATGTGTCCAGCCTTATGCCACCTCCAGCTGTCGTTCTAGATAGGGTCATTCCAAGTTTCATCAGAGACCCTGAAGGAATTGTAAAGAATTCCACTGTTTCTCAGTTTTGTTTTTGAAATTCCTTTTCATAGTGGGTTTGAGCTGATTCTCGATGCCATCTTGATGCCAGTCTAGACACACTTGATTCCCTTACGGAGCCATATCAATACATAGGTTTTAAGATTCTTACTAGTCAGATATATTCCTCTGCAGGAAATATGGGGGTTTGAGTGCCTTTCACTGAGGAAGGTGTAGGTCTTTTGTCTTCCATAGTTGGTTTTTGGAACGGTACCTGTGCTTATATCAAACTCTGGTTTTATGCATCACCCAACCTCTCCTTCCCCCTTAAGCAGGCATAAGAGTGTTTTCTAAATGTGAGACTCTCTTCTCTTTCCTAACTCAGTTCATGTGTAGCCATGTTTACAGGATCTTCATAAGTATTATTTTATGATAAGTTTCTTTTTCTGTGTGACTTATTTCACTTAGAATCATCGTACCTGAATCCACTCATTTTGCTGCTACTGGTATTATGACTTTGATTTCATGGCTGAGGGATATTCCATCATACGTAAGTACCACAATTTTTTGAACCATTTTTATCTTTCCTGGGATACTTAAGGTGAACCCAAGTTGAGGTTCTTGTAAGCAGTGCAGCCCTAAATTTTGGGGTGGCTCTGACTTATTGATTTTCATTTTTCCCAAGGTATATTCCCTAGACTGGAAGTGCCCTTGGCTCTGTAGCTCTGTTGTTTACTTGTTTTAGGGAACACAATGCACTCCTCCAGAGAGGCAGTTGGCAGTTTACATCCCGCCCATCAGCATAACAAGGCTCCCTCTTCTCCAGGGCCTGTCTTGCCTTTCCGTTTTTACCCATTTTGTGGATGTCCCTTTTGACCGGTGGGAAGTGATACTTCTTTGTAGTGCAGATTTGCATTGCCTGCTTGCTTGCTTGGCCAAAAAGGGCGTATGCGTTTTCTCCTGAATATATTCGGGACAAAACGCATACGCCCTTTTTGGCCAAGTGCATCATTGTCTCAGTTGTGCACCTCTTCCTTTGCTTTACAGGCGATTCCTACGTACCTCTTGAAATCTGATTCCTGCTATTCTGCCTCACTTTCAAGTCCGCCTCATTGCCTTCCCTCAAAAGATTTTTGGACGATAGTTGCCCTTTATTACTCTGCCAGTTTGTGAATTGCTGTGCCCCTGAGCTCCATTTTTAACTCGTTTTTTGTGAGTTGAACGCAAGTCCAATATTTTGGTTCAGGACCTATACTGGTTCCCGGTGGGTGGTTGAGACTTTTGTCAATTCTTCTTCCTCCCGGGAAATTAGAGTGACATGTGCCCGTCCAAATGCATAACAGCTACTCTGTCATTGTTTCTCCCTCTTCCCTTTCATTCTTTGCCAAATTGGCAACCTGTGCGAACCAGGAAGTTAAAGGTGCTGTCTCTCCAAGTTGGGAGATTGATAGTAAAGCAGTTGGAATGTCAAACTTGAGCACCAGGAGAGGGACTATTCGTTGAGATTTAGAAACCTTTCGTATTCACAGTGTGTCCATTCTCTAGGTTTCCCGTACATGTTATAGCTGTAGTAATATTCCCTTCAACCTGGAGAGTTGGGACCCATGGAATGGGTGCCATGCATTATTGCTTTAAAGGCTCTGCGTTTGCTCACCCAATCTCACCAATCCTCTCAGTCCCATGTGTCCAGCCTTATGCCACATCCAGCTGTCGTTGTAGATAGGGTCATTCCAGGTTTCATCAGAATCCCTGAAGGAATTGGAAAGAATTTCCCTGTTTTTTGGTTTTGTTTTTGAAATTCCTTTTTATAGTTGGTTTGAGCTGATTCTCACTGCCAGGTTTATGCCAGTCTAGACACACTTGATTCCCTTACGGAGACATATCAATACATAGGTTTTAAGATTCTTACTAGTCAGATATATTCCTCTGCGGGAAATATGGGTTTTCGAGTCCCTTTCACTGAGCAAGGTGTAGGTCTTGTGTCTTCCATAGTTGGTTTTTGGAACAGTACCTGTGCTTATATCAAACTCTGGTTTTATGCATCACCCCACCTCTCCTTCCCCCTTAAGCAGGCATAAGAGTGTTTTCTAAATGTGAGACTCTGTTCTCTACCCTAACTCAGTTCATGTGTAGCCATGTTTACAGGATCTTCATAAGTGATATCTTATGATAAGTTTCTTTTTCTGTGTGACTTATTTCAGTTAGAATCATCGTACCTGAATCCACTCATTTTGCTGCTACTGGTCTTATGACATTGATTTCATGTCTGAGGGATATTCCATCGTATGTAAGTACCACAATTTTTTGAATCATTTTTATATTTCCTGGCATATATAAGGTGTACCCAAGTTGACGTTCTTGTAAGCAGTACAGGCCTAAATTTTTGGGTGGCTCTGTCTTATTGATTTTCAGTTTTCCCAAGGTATATTCCCTAGACTGGAAGTGCCCTTGGCTCTGTAGCTCTGTTGTTTACTTCTTTTAGGGAACACAATGCACTCCTCCAGAGAGGCAGTTGGCAATATACATCCCGCCCATCAGCATAACAAGGCTCCCTTTTCTCCAGTGCCTGTCTTGAGTTTCTGGTTTTTACCCATTTTTTCGATGTTCCTGTGGACCGGTGGGAAGTGATACTTCTTTATAGTGCAGACTTGCATGAACGCTTTCTTGCTTGGCCAAAAAAACTGTATGCGTTTCTTCCTGAATATACTCAGGAGAAAATGCATAAGACCTTTTTGGCCAAGTGCATCATTGTCGAAGCTGTGCCCCTCTTCCTGTGCTTTAAAGGTGATTCCAACGTAACTCTTGAAATCCGTTTCCAGCAATTCTGCCTGGCTTTCAAGTCTGCCTCGTGTCCTTCGCTCAACAGGTTTTTGGACGATAGTTGTCCTTTATTACTCTGCCAGTTTGTGAATTGCTGTGCCCCTGAGCTCCGTTTTTTAACTGTTTTTTTCTGATCTGTACGCAAGTCCAATATTTTTGTTCAGGACATATACTGGTACCCGGTGGGTGGCGGAGACTTTGGTCAATTCTTCTTCCTCCCGGGAAATAAGAGTGACATATGCCCGTCCAAATGCCTAACTGCTACTCTCTCATTGGTTCTCCCTCTTCCCATTCATCCTCTGCGAAATTGGCAACCTGTGCGAAACAGGAGGTTAAAGGTGCGGTCTCTCCAGGTTGGGAGATTGATAGTAAAGCAGTTGGAAAGTCAAACCGGAGCAACAGGAGAGGGACTATACGTTGAGTTTTAGAGACTATTCGTATTCACAGTGTGTCCATTCTCTAAGTTTCCCATACATGTTATAGCTGTAGTAAAATTCCCTTCAACCTGGAGAGTTGGGACCCATGGAATGGGTGCCATGCATTATTGCTTTAAAGGGTCTGCATTTGCTCACTCAATCTCACCAATCCTCTCAGTCCTATGTGTCCAGCCTTATGCCACATGCAGCTGTCATTGTAGATAGGGTCATTCCAGGTTTAATCAGAGACCCTGAAGGAATTATAAAGAATTTCCCTGTTTTTTGTTTTTCAAATTCCTTTTTATAGTGGGTTTGAGCTGATTCTCGTTGCCATGTTTATGCCAGTGTAGACACACTTTATTTCCTGAAAGAGACATATCAATACATAGGTTTTAAAATTCTTACTAGTCAGATATATTCCTCTGCGGGAAATATGGGGTTTTGAGTCCCTTTCCCTGAGGAAGGTGTAGGTCTTGTCTATTCCATACTTGGTTTTTGGAACTCTACCTGTGCATATATCAAACTCTGGTTTTATGCATCACCCCACCTCTCCATCCCTCTTAAGAAGGCATAAGAGTGTTTTCTAAATGTGAGACTCTCTTCTCTTTCCTAACTCAGTTCATGTGTAGCCATGTATACAGGATCTTCCTGAGTGATATCTTATGATACGTTTCTTTTTCTGTGTGACTTATTTCACTTAGAATCATCGTACCTGTATCCACTCATTTTGCTGCTACTGGTCGTATGACATTGATTTCATGGCTGAGGGATATTCCATCATACGTAAGTACCACAATTTTTTGAACCATTTTTATATTTCCTGGGATATTTAAGGTGTACCCAAGTTGAGATTCTTGTAAGCAGTGCAGCCCTAAATTTTGGGGTGGCTCTGTCTTATTGATTTTCAGTTCTCCCAAGGTATATTCCCTTGACTGGAAGTGTCCTTGGCTCTGTATCTCTGTTGTTTTCTTGTTTTAGGGAACACAATGCTCTCCTCCAGAGAGGCAGTTGGCAATTTACATCCCGCCCATCAGCGAAACAAGGCTCCCTGTTCTCCAGGGCCTGTCTTGCCTTTCTGGTTTTTACACATTTTGTGGATGTCCCTTTTGACCGGTGGGAAGTGATACTTCTTTGTAGTGAAGATTTGCATTGCCCACTTGCTTGCTTGGCCACAAACGGCGTATGCGTTTTCTCCTGAATATATTCAGGAGAAAATGCAAACGCCCTTTTTAGCCAAGTGCATCACTGTCGAAGTTGTGCCCCTCTTCCTGTGCTTTAAAGGCGATTCCAACGTACCTCTTGAAATCTGTTTCCTGAAATTCTGCCTCCCTTTCAAGTTTGGCTCGTTGCCTTCCCTGAACAGAATTTTGGACGATAGTTGCCCTTTATTACTCTGCCATTTTGAGAATTGCTGTGCCCCTGAGCTCCATATTTAACTCGTTTTTTCTGAGCTGAACGCAAGTCAAATATTTTGGTTCAGAACATATACTGGTTCCCGGTGTGTGGCTGAGACTTTGGTCAATTCTTCTTCCTCCATGGAAATAAGAGTGACATATGCCCTTCAAATGCCTAACAGCTACTCTCTCCTTGGTTCTTCCTCTTCCGTTTAATCCTCTGCCAAATTGGCAACCTGTGAGAACCAGGAGGTTAAAGGGGCTGTCTCTCCAAGTTGGGAGATTGATAGTAAAGCAGTTGGAATGTCAAACCGGAGCACCAGGAGAGGGACTATTAGTTGAGTTTTAGAGACCTTTCATATTCACAGTGTGTCCATTCTCTTGGTATCCCGTACAAGTAATAGCTGTAGCAATATTCCCTTCAACCTGGAGAGTTGGGACCCATGGAATGGGTGCCCCTCATTATTGCTTTAAAGGGTCTGCATTTGCTTACCCAATCTCACCAATCCTCTCAGTCTCAAGTGTGCAGCCTTATGCCACATCCAGCTGTCATTGTAGATAGGGTCATTCCAGGTTTCATCAGAGAACCTGAAGGAATTGAAAGAAATTTCCCTGTTTTTTTGTTTTGTTTTTGAAATTCCTTTTTATAGTGGGTTTGAGCTGATTCTCACTGTCATGTTTATGTCAGTCTAGACACACTTGATTCCCTTATGGAGACATATCAATACATAGGTTTTAAGATTCATACTTTTAAGATATATTACTCTGTGGTGAATATGGGGTGTTGAGTCCCTTTCACTGAGGAAGGTGTGGGTTTTGTCTATTTCGTATTTGGTTTTTGGAACGGTACCTGTACTAATATCAAACTCTGATTTTATGCATCACCCCACCTCTCCTTCTCCCTTAAGCAAGCATAAGCGTTTTTTTCTTAAATGTGAGTCTGTCTTTTCTTTCCTAACTCAGTTCATGTGTAGCCATGTTTACAGGATCTTCATAAGTGATATCTTATGATAAGTTTCTTTTTCTGTGTGACTAATTTCACTTAGAATTATCGTACCTGAATCCACTCATTTTGCTGCTACTGGCCTTATGACATTGATTTCATGGCTGAGGAATATTCCATCATATGTAAGTACCACAATTTCTTGAACCATTTTTGTCTTTCC
This sequence comes from Mesoplodon mirus, assembly GCF_964341445.2. Taxonomy (NCBI): domain Eukaryota; kingdom Metazoa; phylum Chordata; class Mammalia; order Artiodactyla; family Ziphiidae; genus Mesoplodon; species Mesoplodon mirus. Next base: position 21,240 of record NW_028294045.1, on the reverse strand, counting down.
TGGGATATTTAATGTGTACCCAACTTGAGGTTTTTGTAAGCAGTGCAGCCCTGAATTATGGTGTGGATCTGTCTTATTTATTTTCAGTTTTCCCAAGGTATATTCCCTAGACTGGAAGTGCCCTTGGCTCTGTAGCTCTGTTGTTTACTTGTTTTAGGGAACACAATGCACTCCTCCAGAGAGGCAGTTGGCAATTTACATCCCGCCCATCAGCATAACAAGGCTCCCTGTTCTCCAGGGCCTGTCTTGCCTTTCTGGTTTTTACCCATTTTGTGGATGTCCCTTTTGACCGGTGGGAAGTGATACTTCTTTGTAGTGCAGATTTGCATTGCCTGCTTGCTTGCTTGGCCAAAAAGGGCATATGCGTTTTCTCCTGCATATATGCACGTGAAAACCCATATGCCCTTTATGGCCATTTCCATAATTTTCGAAGTTGTAATGCTTTTCCTGTGTTTAAAGGCGATTCCAATGTACCTCTTGAAATCTATTTCATGCCATTCTGCCTCATTTTCCCTTCCGCCTCGTGGCTTTCCCTCAACAGATTTTTCGAAGAGAGTAGTCCTTTATAACTCTGCAGGTTAGTGAATTGCTGTGGCCCTGAGCTCCATTTTTCAACTCGCGTTTTTGTGATCTGACCCCAAATCAACAGTTTTGCTTCTGGACTTATACTGGTTCTTGGGGGCAGGCTGAGACTTTGGTTAATTCCACTTTGTGACGGAAAATTAGAGAGACATGTGGCCGTCCAAATGCGTACAGCTACTCTCTCATTGGTTCTCTCTCTTCCCTTATATCCTCTGCACAATTTGACAACTGTGCGTACCAGGAGGATATAGGGGCTGACTTACCAAGTTGGGAGATTGATAGTAAAGCAGTTGGAATGTCAAACTGGAGCACAAGGAGAGAAAAAAGTAGTAGAGTTTTAGAAACCTTTCACCATCAGTTGGTTTCCATTCTCTAGGTTCCCATACACGTTATAACTGTAGTGATATTCCCTTCTACCTGGAGAGATGGGAACCATGGAATGGGTGGCAGGCATTATTGCTTTAAAGGGTCTGCATTTTTTCACCCAATCTCACCAATGCTCTCAGTCCCAAGTGACCAGCCTTATGACACATCCAGCTGTCATTGTAGATAGGGTCATTCCAGGTTTCATCAGAACCCCTGAAGGTATTGTGTAAGAATTTTACTGTTTTTATGTTTTGTTTTGAAATTCATTTTTATAGTGGGTTTGAGCTGATTCTCACTGCCATGTTTATGTCGTTCTAGACACACTTGGTTCCCTTACGGAGACATATCAATACATAGGTTTTAAAATTCTTACTAGTCAGATATATTTCTCTGAGGGGAATAGGGATGTTGAGTTCCGTTCACTGAGGAAGGAGTAGGGCTTGTCTCTTCTGTTTTTGGATTATGGAACGGTACCTGTGCTAATATCAATCTTATGTTTTGTGCATCTCCCCACCTCTCTTTCCCCTTAAGCAAGCGTTATATTGTTTTCTAAATCTGATACTCTGTTTTCTTCCCTAAATCAGTTCATATGTAGCCATGTTTACATTCCCTTCATAAGTGATATCTTATGTCAGAATGCACCATGGCCGTTCTCATAATAATGCTCCATGACCCCTGTCATCACAATGCACCATGCCCTGGTTATCAAAATGCTCCATATCCATTGTCATCACAATTCTCCACGTCCTTGTCATCACAGTGCTACATGATACTTCTCATCAAAATATTACATGCTCTTGTGATCACAATTCTCCATCCACTTGACATTGCAATGCTCCATGCACTTGTCATCACAATGCTCCATGCACATGTCATCACAAAGCTCCATGCCCTTGGCATCACAATGCTCCATGCCATTGTCATCAGAGAGGGCCACAACATATGTCATCAGAATGCTCCCTGACACCTCTCTTCACAATACTGCATGACCTGGTCTTCACAATGTTCCATGCCCTTGTCATCACAATGCGCCATTCCAACTGTCATCGCAATAATCCATGAAACATATTAGACCATTGTTCCATGCTCTTGTCATCACAATGCTCCATGCTCTTGTTATCACAATTCTTCATGACCCCTGTCATCACAATGCTCATTGACACTTGTCAGTATGTTCCTTGAACCCTGTCATGACAAAGCTCAATGCCTTTTTCATCACAATGTTCCATGCCCTTTCCATCACAGTGCTCCAAGACCCATGTAATAACAATGCTCCATGCCTATGTCATCACAAAACACAAGGACGCATGCCATCAGAATGCTCCTTGGTCTTCTCCTCACAATGTGCCATGCCCTTGTCATCACAATGTTCCAAGACCCCTGTAATCACAATGCTCCATGCCCCTTTTCATCAGTATGCTCCATGAGACTTGTCATCACAAGGCTCCATGGTTTTGTCATCACAATGCTCCAGGACTTTGTCATCACAATGCTTCTCGACATTGTCATGAAAATTTTCAATGGCCCTTGTCATCATAATGCTCCAAGCCCTAATCATCAAAATGCTCCATTATATTTGTCCTCACATTTCTCCATTACATTTGGCTTCACAATGCTCCATGCCATTGTCATCACAATGGACCATGACATATGTCATCACAGTGCTCCCTGACACCTGTCTTCACAATACTCCTTGACCTTCTCATCACAATGCTCGATGCCCTTGTCATCACAATGCACCATGCCCAATGTCATCACAATAATCCATGAAGCTTGTCAGACCAATGCTCCATGCCCCTGTCAACACAATGCTCCATGCCCTTGTCATCACATTGCTCCATGACCCCTGTCATCACAATGCTCAGTGACTCCAGTCATCACAATGATTCATAACGTTTGTCATCACAATTGTCCATGCCCGCGTCATCACAAGGCTCTGTGACTTTTGTAACCACAATGTTCCATGAACTTTTCATCACAATTCTCTGTGACCCTTGTCATCACAATGCTCCATGTCTTTGTCAGAACCATGGTCTATGACCATTGTCATCACAATGTGCCACGCGCATTTCATCACAGCTGACCACAAACTTTTCATTGCAATGCTCCATAAACCTTGTAATCACAATGGTCCATGGACTTCTCATCAAAATGCTCTCTCACCAGAGATATCACAATGTTCCATCACTAGTCATCACAATACTCCCTCACACCTAGAATCACAATGTTCCATGACCCTGTCATCACAGTGCTACATCCACTTATCTGCACAATGTTCCATGACCCCTGTCATCACAATGTTCCATAACCCCTGTCAGCAAAATGCTCCATGACCCTTTTCATCCCAAAGATCCAAGACCCCTGACATCACAATGTTCTATAAACACTGCCATCACAATATTCCATTACAATTCTTATCAAATTGCTGCATGACCCGTTCATCAAAATGCTCCCTGCCCTTCTCATCACAATGAACCATGCCCTTGTCATCAAAATGCTCCATGACTTGTCATCACAAAGCTCCATGTCCCATGGCATCACAATGCTCCATGTCACTGTCAACAAAATGCTCCCTGAACCCTGTCATCACATTGCTCCATGTCCTTGTCATCACAAAGCTCCATGACACGTGTCATCACAATGCTCGATGCCCTTCTCATGACAATGCTCCATGCCTTTTTCATTACAATCCTGCATGACCCATGTATCACAGTGTTCCGTGCCCTTGTCATCACAATGCTCCGTGCCCACTGTCATCACAATAATCCATGAAACATTTCAGACCAATGTTCCATACCCTTCTCATCAAAATGCTCCATTACCCCTGTCATAACAATGCACCATGACTCTTGGCATCACAATGTTCCACTACCTAGTCATCACAAGGTTCCATGACACTTGTCATCACAATGCTCAAGACCCCTGAAATCAAAATGCTGCATGCCCTTGTCATCACAAAGCTCCATGATGCATATCATCAGAAAGTTCCATGGCCTTCTCATCACAATGCTCCATTCCCATGTCATCACAATGCTCCAAGACCCTTGTAATCACAGTGCTCCATGACCATTTTCATCTCAATGCTCCATGAACCCTGTCATCACAATACACCATGCCCATCATCATAATGCTTCAGGCTATTGGCATCACAATGAAATCAATATTCTCCATGACCTCTGTCATCATAATGCTCCAAACCCTTGTGATCACAATGTTCAATCACACTTATCATCTCAACACCCCATGACACTCATCATCACAATTATCCACGGTTTTCTCATGACAATGCTCCATGATCGTTGTCATCACAATGCTCAATACACTTGTCATCACAATGCTCCCTGACACTTGTCGTCAGAATGCTCCTTGAACCCTGTCATGACAAGTTTCCATGCCTTTTTCATCACAGTGATCCATTCCCTATTCATCACAATGTTCTAAGATCCCTGTAATCACAATGCTCCATGCCCTTGTCATTAAAAAGCTCCATGACGCATGTCATCAGCATGCTTCATGGCCTTCTCATCACAATGCTCCATGCCCTTCTCATCACAATGCTCCAAGACCCCTGTAATCACAATGCTCCATGCCCATTTTCATCAGAATGTTCCATGAGACTTGTCATCACAATGCTTAATGCGCTTGTCAGCACAATGCTCCATGACCCCTGTCATCACAATGCTCAGTGACTCCAGTCATCACAATGATTCATAACGTTTGTCATCACAATTGTCCATGCCCGCGTCATCACAAGGCTCTGTGACTTTTGTAACCACAATGTTCCATGAACTTTTCATCACAATTCTCTGTGACACTTGTCATCACAATGCTCCATGTCTTTGTCAGAACAATGGTCTATGACCATTGTCATCACAATGTGCCACGCGCATTTCATCACAGCCGACCACAAACTTTTCATTGCAATGCTCCATAAACCTTGTAATCACAATGGTCCATGGACTTCTCATCAAAATGCTCTCTCACCAGAGATATCACAATGTTCCATCACTAGTCATCACAATAATCCCTCACACCTAGAATCACAATGTTCCATGACCCTGTCATCACAGTGCTACATCCACTTATCTGCACAATGTTCCATGACCCCTGACATCACAATGTTCCATAACCCCTGTCAGCAAAATGCTCCATGACCCTTTTCATCCCAAAGATCCAAGACCCCTTACATCACAATGTTCTATAAACACTGCCATCACAATATTCCATTACAATTCTTATCAAATTGCTGCATGACCCGTTCATCAAAATGCTCCCTGCCCTTCTCATCACAATGCACCATGCCCTTGTCAACAAAATGCTCCATGACTTGTCATCACAAAGCTCCATGTCCCATGGCATCACAGTGCTCCATGACCCTTTTCATCTCAATGTTCCATGAACCCTGTCATCACAATACACCATGCCCATCATCATAATGCTTCAGGCTATTAGCATCACAATGAAATCAATATTCTCCATGACCTCTGTCATCATAATGCTCCAAACCCTTGTGATCACAATGTTCAATCACACTTATCATCTCAACACCCCATGACACACATCATCACAATTATCCACGGTCATCTCATCACAATGCTCCATGATCGTTGTCATCACAATGCTCAATACACTTGTCATCACAATGCTCCCTGACACTTGTCGTCAGTATGCTCCTGAACCTTGTCATGACAAGTTTCCATGCCTTTTCCATCACAGTGATCCATGCCCTAATCATAACAATGCTCCAAGATCCCTGTAATCACAATGCTCCATGCCCTTGTCATTAAAAAGCTCCATGACACATGTCATCAGCATGCTTCATGGCCTTCTCATCACAGTGCTCCATGCCCTTCTCATCACAATGCTCCAAGACCCCAGTAATCACAATGCTCCATGCCCCTTTTCATCAGAATGTTCCATGCTACTTGTCATCACAATGCTTAATGCGCTTGTCAGCACAATGCTCAATGACACATGTCATCACAATGCACCATGTGCTTGTCATCACAGTGCTCCACAATCTTGTCATCACAATGCTCCTTAAAATTTGTCATCACAATGCTCCCTGCCCGTCTCATCACATTGCACAACGCCCTTGCCATCAAAATGCTCCATGACCATTGTCATCACAAAGATCCATGACCCTTAGCATCACAATGCTCCATTTGATTGTCATCACAATGCTCCATGAATGCTCTCATCACATTGCTCCATGCCTTTGTCTTCACAAAGCTCCATGACACATGTCATCAGAATGCTCCATGGCCTTCTCATCACAATGCTGCATGCCCTTGCCATCACAAGGCTCAATTACCCCTGTGATAACAATGCTCCATGACCCCTGCCATCACGTTGTTCCATGGTCCTGTCATCACAAAGCTCCATGACCCTTCTCATCACAATGCTCCAATAACCCTGTAATCACAATCCTCTATGCCTCTTTTCATCTCAATGATCCATGAACCCTGTCATCACAATGCACCATGCCCATCACCATAATGCTTCATGCTTTTGTCATCACAATGAAATCAAAATGCTCAATGACCTCTGTCATAACAATGCTCCAAATACTTGTGATCACAATATACAATATCACTTTTCATCACAATGTCCCATGACTCTCGTTATCACAATTATCAATGGTCTTCTCATCACAATGCTCCATGACCTTTGTTATCACAATGCTCAATACGCTTGTGATCAAAATGCTCCCTGACACTTGTTGTCTGTATCCTCCTTGAATCCTGTCATGACAAGGCTCCACGCCTTTTTCATCACAATGATCCATGTCCTTTTCATCACAATGCTCCAAGACCCATGTAATCTCAATGCTCCATGCCCTTGTCATCACAAATCTCAATGACGCATGCAATCAGAATGCTCCTTGGTCTTCTCCTCACAATGCTCCATGCCCTTGTCCTCACAATTTTCGAAGACCCCTGTAATCACAATGCTCCATGGTTGTCCTCAAAAAACTCCATGACGCATGTCATCAGAATGCTCCACGGCCTTCTCATCACAATGCTCCATGCCCTAGTCATCACAGTGCTCCAAGACCACAGTAATCACAATGCTCCATGCCCCTTTTCATCAGAATGCTCTATGAGACTTGTCATCACAAGTCTCCATGGTCTTCTCATCACAATGCTCCAGGACCTTGTCATCACCATGCTCCATTCCCTTGTAATCACAGTGCTCCATGACCCCTGTCATCACAATAATCCATGAAAATTTTCAGCCCAATGCACCATGACCTACTCATCACAATGCTCCATGGCCAATATCATCACAATGCTCCATGACCACTGTCATCACAACATTCCATGTCACCTGTGAACACAATGATTCGGGACCCTTGTCATCACAATGCTCCATTCCCTAGTCATCACAATGCTCCATGACACCTGTCATCAAAAAACTCCATGAACATTTTCATCCCAGTGCTCCAAGACCCTTGTCATCACAATGAACCATGCCCGTGTCATCCCAATGCTCCATGACCCCTGTATTCACAATGCTCCGTGACGCTTGTCATCACAGTGCTCCATGACACATGTCATCACAATGCTCCATGCCTTTGTCAGCAAAATGCTACATGACATTGTCATTACAATGCTCTCTGCGCTTGTCATCACAATACTCCATTTCCATTGTCATCACAATCCTCCATGAACATTGGTATCAGGTTTTTTCATGCCCTTGTCATCATAATGTTCCATGCTCCTTGAAATCAAAATGATCCATGACCGCTGTCATCACAATGCTCCAAACCCTTGTGATCACAGTGTTCCATAACACTTGTCATCACAACGCTCCATGAGGCCTGTCATCACAATACTCCATGCCCTTTTCATCGCAATGCTCCATGACCTTTGTCATCACAATTCTCAATACACTTGTCATCAAAATGCTCCCTGACACTTGTCATCAGAATGCTCCTTGAATCCTGTCAAGAAAAGGCTCCATGCCCCTTTCATCACAATTCCCCATGCCGTTTTCATCACAATGCTCCATTCCATTGTCATCAAAATAGTCCACAAGCTTGTCATCAGAATGTTCCATGCCATTGTAATCACAATTCTCCATGCACTTGTCAGCACAATGCTCCCTGACCCTTGTCATCACAATGCTCCAAGCCATTGTCATCACAATGCTCCATTACCTTTCTCATCAGAATCCTCCATGACAATAGGCATCACAATGCTCCATGCCATTGTCATCACAATGGGCCATTACATATGTCATCACAATGCTCCCTGACACCTGTCTTCACAATACTGCATGACCTGGTCATCACATTGCTCCATGCCCTTGTCATCACAGTGCGCCATTCCAAATGTCATCGCAATAATCCATGAAACTTTAGACCAATGTTCCATGCCCTTGTCATCACAATGCTCCTTGCCCTTGTTATCACAATGCTCCATGACCCCTGTCATCACAACGCTCTGTGACTCCAGTCATCACAATGCTTCATGACCTTTTTCATCACAATGTTTTATGCCCTCGCCATCAACAGTCTCTGTGACCTTTTTAACCACAATGCTCCATGAACTTTTCATCACAATGCTCTTTGACCCTTGTCATCACAATGCTCTATGCCTTTCTCAGCACAATGCTCCATGACCCTTGTCATCACAATGCTCCATGCGCTTGTCAGCACAATGCTCCATGACACATGTCATCCCAATGCTCCATGACCCTTGTCATCACAATGCTCCGTGACTCCAGTCATCTCAAAGCTTCATAACGTTTGTCATCCCAATGCTCCATGACCCTTGTCATCACAATGCTCCATGCCCCTGTCATCACAGTGCTCCATGCCCTTGTCATCACAATGCACCATGACCCCTGTCATCACAATGCTCCGTGACTCCAGTCATCACAATGCTTCATAACATTTGTCATCACAATGCTCCATGCCCGCGTCATCACAAGGCTCTGTGTCGTTTGTAACCACAATGCTCCATGAACATTTCATCACAATACTCCGTGACCCTTGTCATCACAATGCTCCATGCCTTTGTCAAAAAAATGCTCCATGACCCTTTTCATCACAATTTGCCACGCACTTTTCATCACAACGGTCCACAATTTTCTCATTGCAATGCTCCATAAAACTTGTAATCACAATGCTCCATGCCCTTCTCATCACAATGCTCCATTACCCCTGTCATAACAGTGCTCCATGACGCCATCCATCACGATGTTCCATGGCCTTGTAATCACAAGGCTCCATGACACTTGTCATCACAATGCTCCAAGACCCCTGTAATCACAAAGCTCCATGCCCATTTTCTTCTCAATGATCCATGAACCGTGTCATCACAATGCACCATGACATCATCACAATGCTTCAGGCTATTGTCATCACAATGAAATCAATATGCTTCATGACCTCTGTCATAACAATGCTCCAAACCCTTGTGATCACAATATTCCATAACTCTTGTCATCACAGTGCCCCATGACACTCGTCATCACAATTATCCATGGTCTTCTCATCAAAATGCTCCATGACCTTTGTCATCACAATGCTCATTACACTTGTCATCAAAATGCTCCCTGACACTTGTGGTCTGTATGCTCCGTGAACCCTGTCATGACAAGGCTCCATGCCTTTTTCATCACAATGATCCATGTCCTTCTCATCACAGTGCTCCATGACACTTGTCATCACAATTCTCCATGCACTTGTCAGCACAATGCTCCCTGACCCTTGTCATCTCAATGCTCCAAGCTATTGTCATCACAATGCACCATTACCTTTGTCATCAGAATCCTCCATGACACTTGGCATCACAGTGCTCCATGCCATTGTCATCACAATGGGCGATTACATATGTCAACACAATGCTCCCTGACACCAGTCTTCACAATACTGCATGACCTGGTCATCACAATGCTCCATGCCCTTGTCACCACAATGCACCATTCCAACAGTCATCGCAATAATCCATGAAACTTATTAGACCAATGCTCCATGCCCTTGTTATCACAATGCTCCATGACCCTTGTCATCACAATGCTCCATGAACTTTTCATCACAATGCTCTTTGATCCTTGTCATCACAATTCTCTATGCCTTTCTCAGCACAATGCTCCATGACCCTTGTCATCACAATGCTCCATGTGCTTGTCAGCACGATGCTCCATGACACATGTCATCACAATCCACCATGCACTTGTCATCAGAGTGCTCCACAATCTTGTCATCACAATGATCCATAAACCTTGTCATCACAATGCTCCATGCACTTCTCATCAAAATGCTCTCTCACCACAGATATCACAATGTTACATCACTATTTGTCACAATACTCCCTCACCCCTGTCATCACAATGATCCATGACTCCTGTCATCACCATTGTACATGCACATATCATCACAATGTTCGATGACCCCTGACATCATAATGTTCCATAAACCCTGTCATCAAAATGCTCCCAAAACCTTTTCATCAAAATGCTCCATGACCCCTGGCATCACAATGTTCAATAACCCCTGTCATCAAAATGTTCCATGACACATTTCATCCAATTGCTCCATGACCCTGTCATCACAATGCTCCCTGCCCTTCTCATCACAATGCACAACGCCCTTGTCATCAAAATCCTCCATGACCTTTGTCATCACAAAGATCCATGACCCTTGGCATCACAATGCTCCATGTCATCTTCATCACAATGCTCCATGATCGCATTCATCACATTGCTCCATGCCGTTGTCATCACAAAGCTCCATGACACATGTCATCAGAATGCTCCATGGCCTTCTCATCACAATCCTCCATGCCGTTGCCATCACAATGTTCCATTACGCCTGTCATAACTATGCTCCATGACCCCTGCCATCACGATGTTCCATGGCCTTGTCATCACAAGGCTCCATGACCCTTCTCATCACAATGCTCCAAGACCCCTGTAATCACAATGTTCCATGACCCCTGTCATCACAATGCTACATCCCCTTATCATCACAATGTTCCATGACACCTGACATCACAATGTTCCACAACCCCTGTCATCACAATGCTCCATGACACTTTTTATCCCAAAGCTCCATGACCCCTGTCATCCCTATGTTCTATAACCCCTGTCATCAAAATATTCCATGACAATTTTCATCAAATTGCTGCATGACCCTGTCATCAAAATGCTCCCTGGCCTTCTCATCACAATGCACCACGCCCTTGTCATCAAAATGCTCCGTGACTTTTGTCATCACAAATCTCCTTGACCCTTGACATCACAATGCTCCATGTCATTGTCATCACAATGCTCCATGAACCTTCTCATCACATTTCTCCATGCCCTTGTCATCACAAAGCTCCATGACACATGTCATCACAATGCTCGATGCCCTTCTCATCACTATGCTCCATGCCCTTGTCATTACAATCCTCTATGACCATTGTATCACAGTGTTCCGTGCTCTTGTCATCACAATGCTCCATGTCCACTCTCATCACAATAATCCATGAAACATTTCACACCAATGCTTCCTGTCCTTCTCATCACAGTGCTCCATTACAACTGTCATAACAATGTTCCATGACCCCTGCCATCACAAAGTTCCACGGCCTTGTCATTCACAAGGCTCCATGACACTTGTCATCACAATGTTCCAAGACCCCTGTAATCACAATGCTCCATGCCCTTGTCATCACAAAGCTCCATGACGCATGTTATTAGAATGTTCCATGGACTTCTCATCACAATGCTCCAAGACACTTTTTATCACAATGCTCCATGCCCCTTTTCATCTCAAAGCTCCATGAATCCTATCATCACAATGCACCATGCCCATTATCATAATGCTTCAGGCTATTTTCCTCACAATGAAATCAAAATGCTCCATGACCTCTGTCATCACAATGCTCCAAACCGTTGGGATCACAATGTTCCATAACACTTCTCATCACGACACCCCATGATGCTCATAATCACAATTATCCATGGTCTTCTCATCACTATGCTCCATAACCTTTGTCATCACAATGCTCCCTGACACTTGTCGTCAGTATGCTCCTTGAACACTGTCATTACAGGGCTCCATGCCTTTTTCATCACAATGATCTATGCCCTTTTCATCACAATGCTCAAAGACACCTGTAATCACAATGCTACATGCACTTGTCATCACAGTGCTCCATGACGCATTCATCAGAATGCTCCATGGACTTCTCTTCACAATGCTCCATGCCCTTGTCATCACAATGCTCCAAGACCACTGTAAACACAATGCTCCATGCCGCTTGTCATTATAGCGCTCCATGACGCTCGTCATGACAATTATCCATGGTCTTCCTATCACATTGCTCCACGGTCTTGCCATCACAATGCTCCATGCCCTGGTCATCACAATGCTCTATGTTCCCTTTCATCACAATTCTCCACGTTCTTGGCATCACTATGTTCCATGACACTTCCCATCACAGTGTTAAATGCTTTGTCATCACAATACTGCACAAGCTTGTCATCAGAATACTCCATGACCCTTGTCATCACAATGATCCATGACCCCGGTCATCACAATGCTCCATGAGACCTATCATCACAATGCTCCATGCCCCTTGTCATTACAGTGCTCCATGATGCTCGTCACCAGAATTATCCATGGTCTTCTCATCACAGTGCTCCACGGTCTTGCCATAACAATGCTCCATGCCCTGGTCATCACAATGCTCCATGTCCCATGTCATCACAATTCTCCAGGTCCTTGTCATCACAATGCTCCATGACAGTTGTCATCTCCATGTTACATGCCCTCGTCATCACAATTCTCCATGCACTTGTCATCGCAATGTCCCATGACCCCTGTCATAGCAAGCTCCATGCCTTTGTCATCACAATGCTTCACGAACTTTTCATCAAAATTCTCAAAGGCCGTTGTCATCACAATGCTCCATGCCCTTGTCATCACAATGCTCCATGGCCCTTGTCATCACAATGCTCCAAGCCCTTGTCATCACAATGCTCCATTACCTTTGTCATCACAATCCTCCATAACACTCGGCATCACAATGCTCCATGCCATTGTCATCACAATGGAAAATGAAATATCCCATCACAATGCTCCCTGACACCTGTCTTCACAATAATACATGACCTTGTCATCACAATGCTCCATGCCCTTGTCATCACAATGTGCCATGCCCACTGTCAACACAATTATCCATGAAACTTGTCAGACCAATGCTCCATGCTCCTGTCATCACAATGCTACATGACCACAGTCATCACAATGCTCCGTGTGTCGCGTCATCACAAGACTCCATGACCTGTGTCACCACAAAAGTCAATGCCCTCATCATCACAAGGCTCTGTGAAATTTGTCACCACAATGCTCCATGAACTTTTCATCAAAATGCTCAATGTCATTGTCATCACAATGCTCCATGAACGCTCTCATCACATTGCTCCAAGCCCTTGTCATCACAATGCTCCATTACCTTTGTCATCACAATCCTCCATAACACTCGGCATCACAATGCTCCATGCCATTGTCATCACAATGGAACATGAAATATACCATCACAATGCTCCCTGACACCTGTCTTCACAATAATCCATGACCTTGTAATCACAATGTTCCATGCCCTTGCCATCACAATTCTCCATTAACCCTGTCATAACAATGCTCCATGACCCCTGCCATCACGATGTTCCATGGTCTTGTCATCACAAGGCTCCATGACCCTTCTAACCACAATGCTCCAAGACCCCTGTAATCACAATGCACCATGCCCCTTTTCATCAGAATATTCCATGAGACTTGTCATCACAAGTCTCCATGGTCTTCTCATCACAATGCTCCAGTACCTTGTCATCACAAGCCTCCATGGCCACTGTCATCACAATACTCGATGAACGTTTTCAGCCCAGTGCTTCTTGAACTTCTCATCACAATGCTCCATGACCACTGTCATGACAACACTCCATGACACCTGACAACACAATGATCCGGGACTCCTGTCATCACAAAGCTCCAAGACCCCTGTAATCACAATACTCCATGAACATTTTCAGCCCAATGCTCCATGACCCTTGTCATCACAATCATCCATGCCCTTGTCATCCCAATTCTCCATGACCCCTGTATTCACAATGCTCCGTGACGCTTGTCATCACAGTGCTCCACGACACCTGTCATCACAATGCTCCATGACTTTGTCAGCAAAATGCTTCATGACCTTGTCATTACAATGCTCTATGCGCTTGTCATCACAATACTCCACTACCATTGTCATAACAATCCTCCATGAATCTTGGGATCACATTGCTTCATGCCCTTGTAATCACAATGCGCCATGCTCCTTTATATCAAAATGATCCATGACCTCTGTCATCACAATGCTCCAAAAACTTGTGATCAAAATGTTCCATAACAATTGTCATCACAATGCTCCATGATGCCTGTCATCACAATACTCCATGCACTTTTCATCACAATGCTCCATGACCTTTGTCATCACAATTCTCAATACACTTGTCATCACAATGCTCCCTGACACTTGTCGTCAGAATGCTCCTTGAACCCTGTCACGAAAAGGCTCCATGCCTTTTTCATGAAAATGCCCCATGCCGTTTTCATCACAATGCTCCACGCCACTGTCATCAAAATACTCCACAAGCTTGTCATCACAATGCTCCATGACCTTTGTCATCACAATTCTCCATGCACTTGTCAGCACAATGCTCCCTGACCCTTGTCATCTCAATGCTCCAAGCCATTGTCATCACAATGCACCATTACATTTGTCATCAGAATCCTCCATGACACTTGGCATCACAATGCTCCATGCCCTTGTCACCACAATGCACCATTCCAACAGTCATCACAGTAATACATGAAATTTATGAGACCAATGATCCATGCCCTTGTCATCACAATGCTCCATGCCCCTTGTCAACACAATGCTCCATGACCCCTGTCATCACAGTGCTCCGTGACTCCAGTCATCACAGTGCTTCATGACCTTTGTCATCACAATGGTCCATGCCCTCGTCATCAAGAGTCTCTGTGACCTTTTTAACCACAATGCTCCATGAACTTTTCATCACAATTCTCTTTCACCCTTGTCAACACAATGCTCTATGCCTTTCTCAGCACAATGCTCCATGATCCATGTCATCACAATGCACCATGCGCTTGTCATCACAGTGCTCCACAAGCTTGTCATCACAATGCTCCATAAACATTGTCATCACAATGCTCCATGAACTTCTCATCAAAATGCTCTCTCACCACTGATATCACAATGTTACTTCACTATTCGTCACAATACTCCCTCACCCCTGTCATCACAATGTTCCATGACTCCTGTCATCACAGTGCTACATGCACTTATCATCACAATGTTCGATGACCCCTGACATCACAATGTTCCGTAACCACCGTCATCAAAATGCTCCCTGACCCTTGTCATCTCAATGCTCCAAGCCATTGTCATCACAATGCACCATTACATTTGTCATCAGAATCCTCCATGACCCTTGGCATCACATTGTTCCATGCCCTTGTCATCACTAAGCTCCATGACACATGTCATCAGAATGCTCCATGGCCTTCTCATCAAAATGCCCCATGACCTTTTTCATCACAATGCTCAATACACTTGTCATCAATATGCTCCATGACACTTGTTGTCTGTATGCTCCTTGAACCCTGTCATGACAAGGCTCCATGCATTTTTCATCACAATGTTCCATGCCCTTTTCATCACACTGCTACAAGACCCCTGTAATCAAAATGCTCCATGTGCTGGTCATCACAAAGCTCAATGATGCATGTCCTCAGAATGCTCCTTGGCCTTCTCTTCACAGTGTTCCATGCCCTTGTCATCACAATGTTCCAAGACCCCTGTAATCACAGTGGTCCATGCGCCTTTTCATCAGTATGCTATATGAGACTTGTCATCACAAGGCTCCATGGATTTCTCATCACAATGCTCCAGGAACATGTCATCACAATGCTTCACAACTTTGTGAAGAAGATTCTCAATAGCCCTTGTCATCATAGTGCTCCAAGCCCTAGTCATCACAATGCTCCATTTTATTTGTCATCACAATCCTCCATTACATTTAGCATCACAATGCACCATGCCATTATCATCGCAATGGACCATGACATATGTCATCACAATGCTCCATTTTATTTGTCATCACAATCCTCCATTACATTTAGCATCACAATGCACCATGCCATTATCATCGCAATGGACCATGACATATGTCATCACAATGCTCCCTGACACCTGTCTTCACAATACTCGATGACCTTCTCATCACCATGATCCATACACTTGTCATCACAATGCACCATGTCCACTGTCATCACAATAATCTATGAAACTTGTCAGACCAATGCTCCATTCCCCTGTCATCACAATGCTCCATGCCCTTGTTATCACAATGCTCCATGACCCCTGTCATCACAATGCTCCGTGACTCCAGTCATCACAATGTTCCATAACACCTGTCATCAAAATGCTCCATGACCCTTTTCATCCCAAAGCTCCATGATCCCTGGCATCACAATGTTCTATAACCCCTGTCATCAAAACGTTCCATTACATTTTTCATCAAATTGCTGCATGACCCTGTCATCAAAATGCTCCCTGCCCTTCTCATCACAATGCACCACACACTTGTCATCAAAATGCTCCATGACATTTGACATCACAAAGCTCCATGACCCTTGGCATCACAATGCTCCATGTCATTGTCATCACAATGCTCCATGAACCCTCTCATCACATTGCTCCATGCCCTTGTCATAACAAAGCTCCATGACACTTGTCATCACAATGCTCGATGCCCTTCTCATCACAATGCTCCACGCCCTGGTCATTACAATCCACCATGACCCATGTATCACAGTGTACCGTGCCCTTGTCATCACAGTGCTCCATGCCCACTCTCATCACAATAATCCATGAAACATTTCAGATCAATGCTCAATGCCATTCTGATTACAATGCTCCATTACTTCTGTCATAACTATGCTCCATGACCCCTGCCATCACAATGTTCCAAGGCCTTGTCATCAAAAGGATACATGACCCTTGTCATCACAATGCTCCAAGACCCCTGTAATCACAATGCTCCATGCCCTTGTCATCACAAAGCTCCATGACGCATGCCATCAGAATGTTCCATGGCCTTCTCCTCACAATGCTCCATGCCCTTGTCATCACAGTGCTCCAAGACCCCAGTAATCACAAAGATCCTTGCCCCTTTTCGTCAGAATGCTCCATGAGACTTGTTATCACAAGTCTCCATCGTCATCTCATCACAATGCTCCAGGACCTTGTCATCACCATGCTCCATTCTCTTGTCATCACAATGCTCCTTGACACCTGTCATCACAATACTCTATGAACATTTTCAACCCAATGCTCCATGACGGTCTTATCACAATGCTCCATGAGCAGTATCATCACAATGCTCCATGACCACTGTCATCACAATGCGCCATTCCAACTGTCATCACAATAATCCATGAAACTTTTTAGACCAATGCTCCATGCCCTTGTCATCACAGTGCTCCATGCCCTTGCTATCACAATGTTCCAAGACCCATGTAATCGGAATGCTCCATGCCCCTTTTCATCAGTATGCTCCATGAGACCTGTCATCACAAGGCTCCCTGCATTTTTCATCACAATGCCCCATGCCATTTTCATCACAATGCTCCATGCCATTGTCATCAAAATACTCCACAAGCTTGTCACCAGAATGCTCCATGACCCTTGTCATCCCAATTTTCCATGCACTTGTCAACACAATGCTCCTTGACCCTTGTCATTGCAATGCTCCAAGCCATTGTCATCACAATGCTCTATTAAGTTTGTCATCAGAATCCTCCATGACACTTGGCATCACAATGCTCCATGCCATCGTCATCACATTGGGCCATTACATATGTCATCACAATGCTCCCTGACACCTGTCTTCACAATACTGCATGAACTGGTCATCACAATGCTCCATGCCCTTGTCATCACAATGCTCCATTCCAACTGTCATCACAATAATACATGAAACTTATTAGACCAATGCTCCATGCCCTTGTCATCACAATGCTCCACGACCACTGTAAACACAATGTTCCATGCCCATTTTCATCTCAATGCTCCATGATCCCTGTCATCACAATGCACCATGCCCATCATCATAATGCTTCAGGCTATTGTCATCACAATGAAATCAATATTCTCCATGACCTCTGTCATCATAATGCTCCAAACCCTTGTGATCACAATGTTCCATAACACTTATCATCACAACACACCATGACGCTCATCATCACAATTATCCATGGTCTTCTCATCACAATGCTCCATGACCTTTGTCATCACATTGCTCAATACACTTCTCATCACAATGCTCCCTGATCCTTGTCTTCAGTATGCTCCATTAACCCTGTCATGATAAGTCTCCATGACATTTTCATCACAATGATCCGTGCCCTTTTCATCAAAATGCTCCAAGACACCTGTAATCACAAAGCTCCAAGCCCTTGTCATCACAAAGCTCCATGACCCATGTCATCAGAATGCTGCATGGCCGTCTCTGACAATGCTCCATGCCCTTGTCATCACAATGCTCCAAGACCACTGTAATCACAATGATCCATGCCACTTTTCATCAGAATGTTCCATGAAACTTCTCATCACAAGACTCCAAGGACTTCTCATTACAATGCTACATGACCTTGTCATCACTATGCTCCATTCCCTTGTCATCACAATGCTCCATGACCATTGTCATCACAATACTCCACGAATATTATCAGCACAATGCTCCATAACCTTCTCATCACAATGCTCCATGACCAATATCATCACAATGCACCATGACAACTGTCATCACAACACTCCATGACACATGACAACACAATGATCCGGGACTCTTGTCATCACTATACTCCATTCCCTAGTCATCACAATGCTGCATGAACCATGTCATCACAATGCTCCATGACACCAGCCTTCACAATACAGCATGACCTCTTTATCACAATGCTCCATGACCTTGTCACCACAATGCACCATTCCAACAGTCATCGCAATAATCCATGAAAATTATGAGACCAATGATACATGCCCTTGTCATCACAATGCTCCATGCCCCTTTTCATCGCAATGCTCCATGACCCCTGTCATCACAGTGCTCCGTGACTCCATTCATCACTATGCTTCATGACCTTTGTCATCACAATGGTCAATGCCCTCGTCATCAACAGTCTCTGTGACCTTTTTAACCACAATGCTCCATGAACTTTTCATCACAATTCTCTTTGACCCTTGTCATCACAATGCTCTATGCCTTTCTCAGCACAATGCTCCATGACCCTTGTCCTCACAATGCTCCATGCGATTGTCAGCAAAATGCTCCATGACACATGTCATCACAATGCACCATGCGCTTGTCATCAGAGTGCTCCACAATCTTGTCATCACAGTGCTCCACAATCTTGTCATCACAATGCTCCATAAACCTTGTCATCACAATGCTCCATGCACTTCTCATCAAAATGCTTTCTCACCACTGATATCACAATGTTACTTCACTATTCGACACAATACTCCTTCACCTCTGTCATCACAAAGTTCCATGACTCCTGTCATCACAATGCTACATGCAGTTATCATCACAATGTTCGATGACCCATGACATCACAATGTTCCATAACCCCTGTCATCAAAATGTTCCTTGACACTTTTCATCAAATTTCTCCGTGACCATGTCATCACAATGCTCCCTGCACTTCTCATTACAATGCACAACGCCCTTGTCATCAAAATGTTCCATGACCTTTCTCATCACAAATATCCATGACCCTTGGCATCACATTGCAACATGCCCTTGTCATCACTAAGCTCCATGACACATGTCATCAGAATGCGCCATGGCCTTCTCATCACAATGCTCCATGACCTTTGTCATCACAATGCTCAATACACTTGTCATCAGTATGCTCCATGACACTTGTTGTCTGTATGCTCCTTGAACCCTGTCATGGCAAGGCTCCATGCATTTTTCATCACAATATTCCATGCCCTTTTCATCACAATGCTACAAGACCCCTTTAATCACAATGCTCCATGCGCTTGTCATCACAAACCTCAATGACACATGTCCTCAGAATGCTCCTTGGCCTTCTCTTCACAATGATCCATGCCCTTGTCATCACAATGTTCCAAGACCCCTTTAATCACAATGGTCCATGCCCCTTTTGATCAGTATGCTATATGAGATTGTCATCACAAGGCTCCATGGATTTCTCATCACAATGATCCAGGACATTGTCATCACAATGCTTCACGACCTTGTCATGAAAATTCTCAATGGCCCTTGTCATCACAGTGCTCCAAGCCCTAGTCATCACAATGCTCCATTTTATTTGTCATCCCAATCCTCCATTACATTTGGCATCACAATGCTCAATGCCATTATCATCGCAATGCACCATGACATATGTCATCACAATGCTCCCTGACACCTGTCTTCACAATACTCCATGACCTTCTCATCACCATGATCCATACCCTTGTCATCACAATGCTCCATGCCCATGTCTTCACAATGCTCCATGACCCCTATCATCACAGTGCTCCATGACTCCAGTCATCACAATGCTTCATAATGTTTGTCATCAAAACGTTCCTTGCCCGTGTCATCACAAGGCTCTGTGACCTTTGTAACCACAATGCTCCTTGAACTTTTCATCACAATGCTCCCTGACCCTTTTCATCACAATGCTCCATGCCTTTGTCAGAACAATGCTCCATGACCCTTGTCATCACAATGTGCCACGTGCTTTTCATCACATCGGTCCACAACCTTGTCATCGCTATGCTTCATAAACCTTGTAATCCCAATGCTCCATGCACTTCTCATCCAAATGCTCTCTCACCAGAGATATCACAATGTTCCATCACTAGTCATCACAATACTCCCTCACCCCTGTAATCATAATGTTCCATGACCCCTGTCATCTCAGTGCTACATACCCTTATCATCACAATGTTCCATGATCCCTGACATCACAATGTTCCATAACCCCTGTAATCAAAATGCTCCATGACCCGTTTCATCCCAAAACTCCATGACCCCTGACATCACAATGTTCTATAACACCTGCCCTCAAAATATTCCATTATATTTTAATCAAATTGCTGCATGAACCTTTAATCAAAATGCTCCCTGCCCTTCTCATCACAATGCACCACACCATAGTCATCGAAATGCTCCCTGTTATTTGTCATCACAAATATCCAT